>NC_045617.1:95556369-95856369 GCF_009829155.1 Mustela erminea
AAATACAGCAGTTATTAAAAGTAATAATAAAATAAATTTATAAATTGTTAATTGTCCAAAGATAAGATATAAGAACTATAATTTATTCACAGCAAATCCTTCAAGTTTATTTAAAAATATTTTTTTGAATCTGTTTACTCATATTTTGTGAAGATCTCTATTTTAAATTGAGAATTCCATTAAAGCTTGGGTATGCTTAACACATTTCCCTTAGAGGAAAATCTGCAAGATGGCACAACCAATAAGCCCGTAACACCTGAGAACATCACAGTGAAGCAAGATGAGGAAATGACAAGTTTTCACCTTCATAAGCCAGTCTCCAGAGTAAAATATGCATAAATATTTAAATATAACCTAAAAGGTAGCTTTCAGAGATTTTTATACAAATGGGACTCACTGGTTGCTTTGAACTGCCTGTATCTCACCTACTCATTCGCAAGTGTGAACTTCTCCAAGCTGACTGCAATGTGGTACTTTCTAATGACATATAATCAAAATATCTGTCTGCTTAAATCAATAAATTCATACCCCATATGAAAAAGTACTACATTTGTTTTTATTAAAAGAAAAAAAAGTTTCATTTTGATGACTCTCACCTTAGATGTTTTGATATTTATCTCATAACTAGTGATACAAAAAGAGGGAAACTACAAAGGTTGAGAAAAAAATCAGGAAGCTACATTTACACCTTGGAACTATGACCAATTTCTATTAATTTATATTTCCTAATCATGTTTGACAGTGCTATTTACTGTTAGTTCAGAGAGTTTGATTTTAATTTATGCATAGATGGCAACCAAATACTTATTTTCATATAATAGGAAATTATTTTATAATTATTTAAACAATTATACAGTTTAAATAAACTTAGGAAAATATGAAAGTATACTATAATAAGGAGACTGAAATATAACCACCCGGGGATATGAAGCAGTATCAATGTTAGTTAAAAAAAACATTTGATTTAAACGAGAAACTCCTAATGGGAACTATGATGAAAATTTAAAATATTATATTAGTAAAACTACAGACTAATAGGAAAGTCAGTTCAAATATTTTCCAAATGGTATGTGAGAAAAATAGGTCCAAATTTGATTCATAAGGATTATGTTAACAGAAAAGACATTCTGGTGAAAGAAATCTCACATATTACCTCTTGACAGCATATGATATCTCTTTACTTTCTCCAAATTCCTGGCGATAGGCTCCACTCACCATACGATCATTAGCTTTATGTTCACCAAACACCTTTTTCATAGCATCTGTGATTTCTCCAACTGTACATCTAAAATATTAAAATAATAAAATAGAGGTTTTTTAACATCATCATTTGAGATAAAAATATTTACTTAAATATTCAATATAATTAGATATACATTATTACCTAAGTAAAATATATGCTACCAAAAATCTTATGGTATTCATCTTTCTCTGACCGACTTATTTTACTTGGAGTATTTTTTTACTGCATTGATGAAAGCATCTTTCCTCAGAATAGTAATAAAAAATGATTCGGGATGCCTTTATACACAATACTCTCTTTTTAACATTTGTTAACTAAAAAATAATGGAATGACTTAAAAAACTATAAGTAGATAAGCATGAATAATTTACCACCTAACAATACAAATAGGCAAAGGGAGCAAGATAGCAAGATTCCCACTGATACTTTTTTTCTTTCTTTCTTTTTTTTTTTTTTTTCTTTGAGAGAGAGAGAGCGAGCGAGCGAGCAAGGCTTAGGGCAGGGGGAGAGAGAGAATCTTTTTTTTTTTTTTTTTTTTTAAATTTACCTTGACTTTTTTTTTTTTTTTTTAAGATTTATTTATTTATTTGACAGACAGAAATCACAAGGAGGCAGAGAGGCAGGCAGAGAGAGAGGAGGAAGCAGGCTCCCCGCTGAGCAGAGAGCCCGATGCGGCGCTCGATCCCAGGACCCTGGGATCATGACCTGAGCCAAAGGCAGAGGCTTTAACCCACTGAGCCACCCAGGCACCCGGGGAGAGAGAGAATCTTAAGCAGGCTCCACATCCAGTGTGGAGCCCAATGCAGAGCCTAATCTCACAACCCTGACATCATGGCCTGAATTGAAATCAAGAGTCAGATGCTTAACTGCCCAGAGGCCCCCTCCTGCTGATACATTTTGATAGAAAGTAAGTCTTTTAGCATATTCCATTCATTGTTTACTAATTCATTCAACAATTACTGAGTGCCTAATATGGGAAAAGTATGGTAAGTGCTAGACATACGATGATAAATAAGACTTGGAGGGGGAGATACTGCTCTTACAGAGCTTATCATCTAGTCAGGGGACACAAACAATACACATGAACACAAATGAATGAATAAGAATTTCATGTGATAATAAGCACTATGAACACACTAGAACAGGTGAAATGGGATCTCTGGGAAAGCTAAAGATGCTGAAGACATGAATATTTAACTTTAGAACTAAAACCTAAATGATGAGAAGGAGAAACTCAAGGGAGCATAAGGGGGAAAACCGTTTGAAAAAGAAAGTACTAAATGCAGAGGTTCTGAGAGTTAGAAAAACATGCTCTTTGTTCTAAAACTAGAACAAGGACACTGGGGACACAGCCTAATGAAGGAAGTAGAATAAGGTGAGGCCAAGGAAATATGCCAGATTCGTATTTTACAGAATCTTGGAGGCCACGGTAAGATTAGGTTTTAATTTAAAAGCATGGGAGACCATTAGAGGACTGTAAGCAGGTAAATTTTTTTTTTTATTTCTTTTAAGAAATAAAAACTGTAAAACAAATAAACAAATCCAACCCACATACTATTTATTCTACCCCTTAAGCACTTAAAACAACATATTAAAAAGAAAAGGTTATTATATTAAGCAATAAATAACAAAAGCAAAAATAATTCACTTAGTGACATTATGTATTGGGAGAAAATTTTCTGTGGTTTATTTGCTTTTCTGCATGTCCTATGAGACAAAGCACTGATTGCCCTTTATTTTTGACTGTCTATTCAAAGTTAACTACACAGTGAATAGCTTTGGAAGACAGAGAAGCCTTGTCAACCTCTGAACAAAGAGTAGGTTTGTTTACTGTCAAAAATAAAAATGTTTCCCTATATTTGAAAGTACATTAAACTTCTCAATCTACAAATAAGTGACATGGGTTCATTACAATAGCTTAAAATGTCCCAAGCCATAGGGAAATTAAAGTATTAATATACTTTATTAATGCACTAATATATAATGTAATAATAATATAAATATTAATAAATAAATATAAAATATATTTAAATATATAATATATAAATACATAAATATATAAAAATAAACATATAAATACATATATTTAAATATATACAATATAAAATAATAAATAAATATAAAATAATATAATATAATAATAATATGCTAATAAAGTTTTAATATACTCTCCACCCACCCTAGTGGGAGTGGTGAAGGAGGCTTAATGAGTTTTTCCTCTGAAGGGCTTCAGCAAGTTTTTCTGTAATTTCTTACTGCAAATCTTGAAAGGCTGGCTCATCTTTTCTCATCTATAATTCTTCTGACCCTTTCCCAAACCTTGTTAGAAAGATGTAATAACCAGTGTAAACAGAAATTTCAGCCAGCTGCATGGATGCATTAATATAGGACCTATTCAATGATTTTTAATACATCTTTAAGAGCTCCACATGCCTACAGGACAGTGGCACTTAGAGTATCATGAATAGCACTCTATCTGCTCAAACCCTGGTGATATCCAAATACTGTACATGAATAAAATGTCTTCGGGAACCCCACTGTTTGGCTGCCCGGCTGCACTATGTCCTGCACCACACTGTGGAGCATGGGTTCCTAGGGCTCTCAGCATGCCACCTTTCACCTAGAGAGGGAAAGGGGAGAGCTTAAGCATGTTTCCTGCTCAGAAAGGTTTCATGATGCCCTTGGTGAAGAACATATGTAGGTCATTTATAATTCATTACCATATAGCTGCTAAAATAACAGACCTCCAGCTTTTCTCTGGAGATGGGAAATGAGCACATGTACCTGAACAGTTCTCACTACCCTATTTTGCTAATAACAGAATTTGACAAAAATCAATCACTTTTGCTGTTTTGTTCATATATTTGCAGAAATACTTAGATCTACATTAGGTAGTTACTAGTGACCTGAGGGTATTTTCCCTTGTAAGATGGACTTTCTCAAAACAAGATGACTTCATACTTGATATATTTTAAAAGTTAATGTTTCATTTTTAAATTTTAAGGAGAGTAAAGCCTCTTAATGTTTACATGCTTAAAAAAAGACATGAATATTGTAAGTACGCTGATATTTAAGAAAAATAAAAACTAGCTTCATTTGAGTTTTCAATATACTCGTTTAGGCTCACATGGTTTATACGATCAACCTTTCATTTAAGCACACTTTGAGAAGCAGGTCAACTTCTGGTATTTGGCAATCTCCAAACTTAAATACCCTCACCTTGCACGAGTTGCTTCCACTGCAAGAGCCAGAATATTCCCATCTCCACTGGCAGCACATTCAGTCAGTGCAGCAAGACACCGTTCAGCCAAATCTTGATCCCTGCTGGATTTGACCTTAATAAAAAGGTCAAGAAAAGGGACAATGTTCATGAATAGAGAATAAAAGAGAGATCAGGAAATCAGACACTGATACTACATCACACAGAAATTGTTCCATAATCCTAAACTCAAAAACAAAAGGAAAAAAAAGGAGAGAATAGTATGTATCCTAGGACTGATACTCATTCAATGTATTCATTCACTCATTCAATAAACATTTAAGGATTTCCTAAAATAATACTGAATTCTGCATAATTCTGATAAATCAGAAACAAGTAGGGCAATAATAAATAATAGTGGTGACTCTACTTAGGCTCTACTTATGTAACAAGACCTCAAAAACAAGTAGATGTTTTACATGCGTAATTTCAAAGACACACTACAGAGTAAGAGTCACAAGGAAGAAAAAATGATAATAATAGATTACAACTTAGAGAATACTTCAGTTATATGTTGTTTTCCTTTGTTAATTAACAAATATATTGGTAATAATATGTATGTATATGGTTTTTCTTTACTTAAAAATAACCCAAAGAGGAGCGCCTAGGTGGCTCAGTCAGTTAAGCATCGGACTCTTGATCTCAGCTCAGATCTTAATCTCTGGGTTGTGAGTTTAAGTCCCAAGTTGGGCTTAAAAAATAAAAATTAAAATAATCCAAAAAGAGAAAAAAAAAAGACAAGAGACAGTGAGAAATACTGCAGGAGACAAAAAGACAATGAAAAGCATGGTAAAAAACTTTTCCTCTCAGGTCTTGCTCTACCTTGCTCTACCAACAACCTGCCTAAACAAAGTTATCTAAAATCCAATTTCTTACAAGATTACACCATCTATAAAAGAGTCTAAAATATGATACTGCTCAAGATGCTACTAAAATTATATAATATATATAAGCAGAAGTGGACCAGAAATCTTATACTAAGGGCAAGGAAAAAACCCAACTCCATTATCACTATTGAATTTCTCTCTTGCCTGAAATAAAGTTTAACATCATTTATGGCAAAATGAACTCCTCAAGCAGTGAGGTGCAGAGTTAATAAAAGCCTAAAGTATAAGAGAGGACAAAAGGAGTTTTCCAAATATAATAAAGGTTGAGATTTTTGTGATGACTGAAAATAACATGCTACACCCTAAACAGGACATTGTAAAAAGCATGACAAAAATGAGAGAGGAGTCCTTATCTCCTCATTAAGGGTGAAATGGAAATAATTTCATTAAACATCTGCCATTAAAAAAAGAAAAGAAAGGTGATGGTTGTGCATTCAGTCTAACCAAACAAACTCTTAGACTCCTAAAGAACATCTACACTGAGGGAAAAAAAAGTCAGATCTTAAACTACCACAGGGAAAGTAAACCAATGAAAACCATTAAAGATCGCTAAATAATGTCAAATTCCTTACCTTAGAAATAACAGTAATTATAAAAGCCAAAGATTAAGAGACCACAGTAGCTTCTCACAATAGAAATATATGTTACGACTATAAGAATATGTTTCATCTTAGCATTTCATATACTTTGATTCATCTTGGCAAGAAATCAGAAATAAAATTAATACTCTAGTTTCAATCAAAATAAATATGTTTCATTTATAAACTGTATCTTTCTAAAGCACCATTAAAATATATTTGAGTTAAAAAAAAAAACAGAAAAAAAATGATACTTTCATAGTAGTATCAGAAATCATGGTCTGGTGGAAACAAATTACAGTGAAAAGTCCTGGGTTCAGATACTCGGAACTTAATTTTGTTTTTAATAGTGAGTGAGTATCATAATCATTTAAGCCTTTGTTTTAATCTGTAAATAATGGCAGGTATTATTATTAGAGTGATTTTTAATAACAATATGTAAGTTTCACAGATGCAGTTGTCATGATTTAAAACATGAATGTTTGGTGTCAACAGACAGATTTGAGTCTTGGCTGTTCAATTATTTACTCCTAGTAAGTTTCTTAATCTCCCTTATCTTTAATTTCCTTAACTTCAAAATGTTGGGATATAATACCCACCTCATGTGGTTGTTACAAGGATTAAGCAAGACAATGTAAGTGCTTACACAGTGCCCAGAAGACAGAAAGCACTCAAAAAATGATAGCTATTATTACCTTCTTGAGTTTTTCAATCTGTTTGTTACGCACTGAAGTATTATCAATCGCCAGAACTTCCACAGATTCTTCTTTTTCCAACTGGTACTTATTTACTCCAACAATTATTTCAGAACCTATTAATTTTCCAGAGGAAAATAACATATAGATTCTATTCATAAATAATTGCCTAATAGTAATGCTCTGATCATCACATACTTTTCTTATAAGCTTAATATTTTTAAGTAGTATTCTTAAATCTTTTTAAAATTTTATTCATTTATTTAAAAGAGAGAGTGAGTGAGAGAAGAGAATGAGCAGAGGGAAAGGGGAAAGCAGACTCTCCTGCTGAGCAGGGAGCCCTATGTGGGGCTCAATCCCAGGACCCTGGGATCATAACCTGAGCCAAAGGCAGTCACTTCACTGACTGAGCCACCCAGAAGAGGCAGTATTCTTAAATCTTAATGAAACTTCAATATACATCAGTAAAGCAAATCCCAATAAAACGGGGGTGAAAGGGGAAAGAACAGATAAGTATCAGAATCTCTGTAAGGAAGGACTTTTATTATGCTCCTACATTATATGCTTCCACAGAGCTTCTGATAAACCCTCTTTTAACACTACAAAATTAAAATAGTAATAGCAGCTACATCAAGATTTTTAAGGAAGAGGATTAACATTCAATAGCATTTCAAAGTTTTCTTGAATTCTTTTACAGCCAATCACTTTTAACAAAAAAGTACTTTTAAAATTTGTAAGTAATAAACCAGAATTAAAAAGATATTTCCTTAACACAGTAAAAAATATATTTAGCCTCAAACTATCAGATTATTACTGTATCTAAAGACATCTTGCCACCCACCCCGTCCTCGTATTTCCTTTATAGAACTCACCACAATTTATAATTATCTTGTTTATTTGTTTACTTGTTCTTTTTCTCTCTTACTAGAATGTAAGCTCTGAGGGTGGAGAGAGCATATTTGACCTATTCACAGTTGTAAGCACAGTGCCTCAAATGCTAAATACTAAAAGTGTTGACTGACTGAATGAGTAAATAAATACTACAATGCAAAGCACAATGACCAATAATAATACCATCTTTAAAATGCTGGAGATACCCACCTACACACGTCTATATACACAATGGGCATACCTCCACACATACTCTACATATGCTTACCTGTGTGCACCCACGCATGCAAAACTACAAACAGGGAGAGAGATGAATGGATGGATGGATGGATAGAAAGACAGACTCAGATGAGTCTCAGATGAGAAACATTCTATCCAAGTTTCATTTTTCCATTATCTTTGTTTGATAACTCAGATGTGTTTTCTTCAAATAGAAATTAATATTTCTTTTTAAACATTGGATTTCACACATAAACGTTTTCATTTTATCTTACCAGAATCTATTCTCGCTTGCCTTCGGGCAGCACATTCTTCAATTCGAAGTTTAGGTATTCCTTCTGCTACAGCTTTGGCCATTCCACCCATCTCTTCAATTTCATCAATGAGCTAATAAGAAAAATAGATTAATAAAACTGGAAAAGAATATAAAGATATTTTTATAAACTATACAAATTAGTTATTTCACATAAATACTAATATTAATAAAGTAATAAGCTATTTTAGTGGCAAGTTTAATGCTTTGTAAGAAAAGAATCAAGTAGACTTCAAGAGCATTAATTAGAAATCCTACAACAGTTAGGGGTGCCTGGCTGGCTCAGTCGAGGAGAGCAGGCACCTCTTGATCTCAGGTTTGTGAGTTTAAGCCCCATGTTGGGTGTAGAGTTTTCTTAAATGAATAAATAAAAACTAAAAAAAAAAAAAAAGAAAAAGAAAGAAAGAAAAAGAAATTCTACAGAGTTAACAATACACTATTATGTATTTAAAAGTTGCTAAGAAAGATCTTTTTTTTTAAGACTTTATTTACTTATTTGACAGAGAGAGATCACAAGTCGGCAGAGAGGCAGGCAGAGAGAGAGGGGGAAGCAGGCTCCCTGCCAAGCAGACAGCCTGATGTGGGGCTCGATCCCAGGACCCCAGGATCATGACCTGAGCTGAAGGCAGAGGTTTTAACCCATTGAGCCACCCAGGCGCTCCAAGAAAGCAGATCTTAAGAGGTCTTATCACAAGGAAAAAAAATTTGTAACAGGCATGGATACTAACTAAACTTATTCTGGTAATCATTTCACAATTCATACATATATAAAATCATCATGTTGTATATCTTAACCTAACACAATGTTATATGTCAGTTATATCTCAATTAAAAAAAGAAATTATGTACTTAAAGCTACTTGAAAAGAAAACAGAAAAACTAAGATGTAGATTCTGGAAAAGAGAACCTCACTCAAGTCTTGGGAGAAAACTAAAAATAACAGCAATTCTCTCATCTTTATTTTTAGTCACATAAGTAAATAAATTCTTGGTCACATAAATAAGTATTCTTTAAAAAGTATATTTCAAAATGCAATTTTATTTTTTATTTGAGCAGCAGAATAATGATGTAACTCCATCTTATTGATACCTGGGAAGATCTAAACTTTAATTACAGCCTCATATATACATATATATGTATATATGAGATGGTGGGAAAAAAATGGTGGAAGGGTATGTGACTTTGCAGAAAGGAACAAAGTTAATTTTTTTTTTTTCTGAAGAAGTCAAGAAATAAGAATTCATGTTGGATATAAAAGAGGCCAAAGGTAAGATAGGAGGCTAAAAAGATGGGGGACTACTTTAGAATTTGCAACTACCCCTCTCCCATTCAGTCAAGAGACCCAAAGTTTAGTGCTTGAAGAAAATGGACCAAAGTTTACTTTGGTAAACTTTGTAGAAACAAACAGAGTAGAATGAAGACATTTTCGAACACCCAAAGTTTCATATAAGTCATCTCCCACGTACCACTTTTAGAGGAGGTTCCTATGCGGTATGCTTCAAGACAACAAGGGATAAATCAATAGAGGTAGACAAAGGATTCGAGCTGCAGATTCAACATAGCAGAGACAAAAAGAATTCCCAGGATAATGGCAAAGGAAAGTCAAGTACAGAAAGAGGCATGGGTAAGATGTCTTGTTGAAATAAAACCTGCATTCTGAATAATAACACTAAAGACAAAGGCACACAGAGAAAACAGACAATATAGGATATAGAAGGAAACTTCAAAAAAATAATTAATATCCTCAGAAATAATCAGATTCCGTATTAATGAAACAAGTAGTATAATATACAAGGAAGAAAACACAAAAACAAAAATGAGCTTTTGAAAATTACAAATATGATCTATGAATTTTAAAGTAAATAGAAATTTAAAGTTGATGACTCCAAGAAAACAAAACATAATCTCATGGATAAGTTATAGAACAGAGAGGAACACCAGGGTACCTAAGGAGGTCCTTACCCAACAACTATGAGTTCTAGAAAGAGAAATCACAGAAAACTGGCAGGGGGGAAATTATCAAAAAAGTAATACAAGACAATTTCTTAGGGCTATGATAACATGAAAAATGGGGGAGATAAAAAATGCCCACCAAAGGTCTCGTGAAATGCAGGAAAAAATAAACACACCAAAGTCTAGCAACTCAAAAGTTGCTAGAGATCCTGCAACTGTTAGAAAGTTCCTGAGAGTGAAAATAGCATCAGATTTCTAAACAGAAATAGTGGAAGCTAGAATAAAATGCAAGGATAAAAAGTAGATCAATGTTTACACACTCACAAATGAAAATAATTTCTAAGTCAGACTATCCATCAAATACCAGAGTAGAATGAAGACATTTTCGAACACCCAAAGTTTCATATAAGTCATCTCCCACGTACCACTTTTAGAGGAGGTTCCTATGCGGTATGCTTCAAGACAACAAGGGATAAATCAATAGAGGTAGACAAAGGATTCGAGCTGCAGATTCAACATAGCAGAGACAAAAAGAATTCCCAGGATAATGGCAAAGGAAAGTCAAAGGCCACAACAGTCAGCACGTCTAAAGAGAAATCAGCTGAAATCAAATGAGAGCACGGGAGGACTTCAGAAAGATATCTACTATTGAGATATAATTTTATTGGTAGTAGTATCAGACAAGAGAAAGCAGAGGTAAGAATCAGCTAAAATACTAAACTACCATACTACAAAGCAATAGATAATGCCTAAAATTGATGGATAGACCTAGCATACATGTTTAATTCTAAAATATGGAGATAAAACAAACAAAAAAGATGTATTGATTCAAGGAAGTGGGAAAAAAGCAAGGAGAAGACAAAGGACTGCTTTTTTATATTAATAGCCTTTTAACACAGTCTTTTTAACTCTTTGAAAAAAATATTTAATACAAATACAAGTATATTTTTAAATTATGTTTCTATTTGTATACTATTAAAGTTGAATCTTAAATTTCTTCTCATTTTATAAATCTTGATATAAATCTATAAATAATTTGATTTTTAAATCAAAATATTTATAAATCTTAATAAATCTGTGAATCTTAGAACCCAAGTTTTAAAGAAGAGAAACTGACCTTCAAGGCAGCCTCATAAACATCATTTGTGAGAGATTCCATCATATAGGAACCTCCCCAAGGATCAGCCACTTTGGGAATCCCAGATTCTTCTTGAATAATGATCTGTGTATTCCTGGCAATTCGAGCGCTTTTCACAGTTGGCAAGCCCAAGGCTTCATCAAAAGAATTTGTGTGCAAAGACTGAGTACCTCCAAACACTGCTGCCATTGCTTCTACTGTAGTACGGATAATGTTATTGTAAGGATCCTAAAACATTCAGTGAAAAGCAAAAAGTGAAAACACGGCAACAGTTGATAAAAGATGCTACTATGGTTAAGCAGTGGCTCTTGCATACTTATTTTGCCATGTCTACATTAGGCTTCAGAATATCCAATAAATTTAGACAAATTAGTAAACAAGCCAGATTTAAGAAGCACTCAACAAATGATTTATTAATAAGTGATCAGTGAAGAAGATGAACAATGTACTAATGAGATAAAAAATCTGGAATTCATTCTCTTCCTGATTGTGATTTGGGCAAATCATTGGATCTTCTGAACTTTAGCTTCCTTAGCTATAAAAATGAGGAGGTTAAGCCAACAACTATTTCTGCCAACCTGAAACTGTATTTCTCCACTTATAAGTACCTAAAGTCATATTTAATGTGGATATATTAGTTTTTATTCACTTTTAAGTATATAAAAGCAATGTTAACTTTAAAGTTATGAATTATTTTTAATGTATCAAAATAATACGTAAAAAAAGACATGGAAAAAGATTATCACACAATCTTTTAATAGAATGACTTTAAATTACTCAAATGATTAGAGTCTTTAAATGGATCTGTTTGCATGCATACTTAAAAACATGTAACTAAAATAAATAATATATATATGCACAAAATTTTAATCAGGCAATTTTATATTAAGAATTTTAACTCTTAAAATCATTTAAGATAATATTAACTAAACTTGGGTTTTTACTTCCTCCTCCTCATCACATTCTTTTTTTTTTTCACTTTTAAAAAGGTAAAACAGCACTATAGTAAGCCAATTTATATGATTTCCATAGTTAACCACTGGAGGGAGCCAGTTTTATTTATTATAATACGTGTTAAAACACATAAATGTGCATTATGCTTCAGAATAATTATTCAAACATGAATAGATGGGTTCTTAAATCTACTTCCTGACTGTGCTATGTTGCTTGTAAGACAATATACGAATTTGCTAAACCTCTACACTTTAAATTATATATATACCTGCTCAGTAAGTGACCATCCTGATGTCTGACAATGAGCTCTCAGAAGAAGGGATTTAGAATTTTTAGGCTGAAACATTTTCTCTATTAAGTGAGCCCAGAGTTTTCTCCCAGCTCTCATTTTTGCTATTTCCATATAAAAGTTCATCCCAATTCCCCAGAAGAAAGACAACCTAAAATAGTAATGTTAAGTCCATTATTTGATTATACTTGGCAATGTAAAATGGAAAATAAAACTAATTGTATCACACACTAGATTTTAATTTTAAACAATTTAATTTGAACTAAAATCAAAGCATATAAACTTAAGTAACTTTAAACCTAACAGATAAAAGTACAGTTTAAGGCACACTGAAGAAAGAGCTCTGATTATTTGCTTCAGGTGGGAATTATTCACTTTACAATTGGTTTTTCATTTTTTTGTTTGTTTGTTTGTTTTGTTTTGTTCTTAGGAAAGAAGTTCCTCTTGTGCCCTCAAATAAAGAATGAATCACTATCCAAAAATAAAATACTTCAAGAATACCCAGTAGGTAAGTCAGGGGTCACCTATGAAGGGAATAAAACCACCAACTAATAATTTTAGTTAATAAAACCACTAACAAATAATTTTCTTTGGATAGCAAGAAAGTTTTCCTGTTTTTTTTTTTTTATACATAGGCATATATTTCTCCAATTGCCCTTAAACCCACTATTTTTTTTCTTTTATATCCTGCAGCTGAGTTACACATTTAGTTTAGTTTACTTGCCTGTGCCTAGAGGCACAAAAGCTGTGTTTCTTTATATAAGAAGCGGTGAGCCTTAAGTAAAGAAATGAAAGACTAATAAAAATTCGTGGTATGCCCTTGGACGCTCTTAACATTGTTGTTCTCAAATATTTGTCTCAGGACATTTTTTCATTCTTAAAAATTACTAAAGACCCCAAGTAATCTTTATTTGGATATTATCTATCAATATTTACATATTAATTCATTTAGAAACAACCAACATATAACATGTTAACATATGTAACATTTTTATGAAAAATAATTATACTTTGCTAAAATAAAAAAAATATAATAACACAGTTTACATTTTTGCAAAACTAATATATGTGGCTTCAGGGAAGACAGGTGGAGTCTATATCTGCTTCTACATTTAATCTGCTATAACATCACATATCATGTAGTTTCTGGGAAACAGTACTATAGACTTTTGAAAGAATGGAGGTGCAAAAGGCAGATAAAGTCTTAATACAATCATGAAAACAATTTAACCTGAAAGACCCCAGGAAGGGTAGTGACCCTGAAGAGTCCTTGGACCATACTCTGAGAAATGCTGTCACATTATGTATACAGCAGCCTCTGGTATAAAGAAGTATTCACCAATCTATATACAATCTGAGGACAGAAGTCATGTTTTTCATAAGTTTGTTTTTTTTCCCCCCAACATATAAACTGGTTCTCAGCCTAGAGTAAAACTTAGCAATTAATTGCTTAGCTGACCAATTTTTGATCACCAAATTTAAGTACTTCATAAACTTCAGTTAAGCTTTTCCATACTTCTTTTTTAAGATTTATTTATTTGAGAGAGGGAGAGAGCACGAGTAGAAGGGGTTGAGGGAAAGGGAGAATCTCAAGCTGACTCCACGCTGAGCACAGAGCCCCACATGGAGCTGGATCTTAGGACCCCGAGGATTACAACCTGAGCTGAAACTAAGAGATGCTCAACTGACTATACCACCCAGGCACTCCGAGCTTTTCTGTATTCTTCATACAACTTCATTAACAAGCTATTTTGAAACAGAAATGTTTTAAATAGCACTGTGCATTCCAAAACATTTATATTATGTAAGTGCAACAGAAAAAAAAAGTGAAATAAGTGACTTACTTTTTAAAATGGAAAATTAAAAGAATTAAAGCGAATATGCCTGAAATAAGATGTTTATAATTTTAATTGTCAAAATATGTCAGGTAATTGTGTTTTCTGAACAGCTGGAAACAAGATTCCTCTAACTTACCAAGAAGTAGTAAAATTTAATCTGATTTTTAATCATCAACAGTAATGGCTTATTCTCTCATTATTATTCCAATAAAACGTTAAGAGGATCGAGGTATGACATTTATAAATACAGATTTATTTTATCATTAAATTTACTGTACACTCATAAATTGGTCCTAAAAATTGTCTTATTATTAAGATAATCTCTGAGTCAATTTACTCACCTTGGTGCAAATTCATCAATTGTCAGACCAGCCTGGAGTCCAGTTCTACAATATTCCAACCCATCAGCTATAGTATAGGCCAGTTCCAGAATGGCATCAGCCCCTGCCTCCTGCATATGGTATCCACTAATTGAAATTGAATTAAATTTTGGCATGTGCTACATAAAATATTAAAAAAAATAACAGTGAATAAAAATTTTAAAAAGTTCTATTAAACCCATTTTCTAAAAGACCATTATTTTAAAATGATGTTCAACTTAGATATACAAAGTAGTCTTTAATGTTAACTGAAAATATTTAATGCTTACTTTGTTACATTTAATTCACTCCTCAATTTAAGTAGTGATTCAATGAACCATCATAAAAATTGCACCCGTTTTAAAAGCGAAAATGAACTTTTGGGACTTCGTCAAGATCAAAAGCTTCTGCACAGCAAAGGAAATAGTTAACAAAACAAAGAGGCAACCCATGGAATGGGAGAAGATTATTTGCAAATGACAGTACAGACAAAACATTGATATCCAGGATCCATAAAGAACTTCTCAAATTCAACACACACAAAACAGACAATCATATCAAAAAATGGGCAGAAGATATGAACAGACACTTCTCCAATGAAGACATACAAATGGCTATCAGATACATGAAAAAATGTTCATCATCACTAGCCAGCAGGAAGAATCAAATTAAAACCACATTGAGATACCACCTTACACCAGTTAGAATGGCCAAAATTAGCAAGACAGGAAACAACATGTGTTGGAGAGGATGTGGAGAAAGGGGAACCCTCTTACACTGTTGGTGAGAATGCAAGTTGGTGTAGCCTCTTTGGAGAACAGTGTGGAGATTCCTCAAGAAATTAAAAATAGAACTCCCCTATGACCCTGCAACTGCACTACTGGGTATTTACCCCAAAGATACAGATGTAGTGAAAGAAGGGCCATCTGTACCCCAATGTTTATAGCAGCAATGGCCACGGTTGCCAAACTGTAGAAAGAACCAAGATGCCCTTCAACGGACGAATGGATAAGGAAGATATGGTCCATATACACTATGGAGTATTATGCCTCCATCAGAAAGGATGAATACCCAACTTTTGTAGCAACATGGACAGGACTGGAAGAGATTATGCTGAGCGAAATAAGTCAAGCAGAGAGAGTCAAGTACCATATGGTTTCACTTATTTGTGGAGCATAACAAATAACATGGAGGACGTAGGGAGATGGAGAGGAGAAGGGAGTTGAGGGCAATTGGAAGAGGAGGTGAACCATGAGAGACTATGGACTCTGAAAAACAATCTGAGGGTTTTGAAGCGGGGCGGGGGGTGGTGGGAGGTTGGGGGAGCCAGGTGGAGGGTATTAAGGAGGGAACGTATTGCATGGAGCACTGGGTGTGGTACAAAAACAATAAATACTGTTATGCTGAAAAGAAATAAAAACAACAACAACAAAAACGTAAAATGTCACAGTCTTCATAAAAATTTTGTATTTTCTAATAAACATAAATATCTGAACGCCAAAAAAAAAAAAAAAAACCTGCACCTGTTTTATTTTTCTAGTGAAAAAGAATCTGCACTAACGATTCCTTAGAGTCAAAGTTTAAATTCTGAAATTAGTTAGCTGAGGTTAGGAATGCAACCTTTAGTCTGAGAACTGAATGAGACATCTTTAATTCCAAACCAATGACTCCTCACAAGGTCCTAAGATCTCCTAATTTGGGGCTAATCTGCTGAAGATATATAAATTTAAGTTTTATTTCCTTACTTGAATGAAGTCACTGAAGATGAATAAGTACATGGTGGGGGGGGAGGGAAAAAGAAAATGATTCAATCCTTAGTACTATAGTTCTAAGGATTAGTACTAAGTACTATATATTGAAACAAAGCAGGATAAAATACATGGCTTAACAATTTCAATTTGATTTACTGTGACATTTTAAAAAATTTATTTAAATTCAATTAACATATAATGTATTTGTTTCAGAGGTAGAGGTCAGTGATTCGTCGGTCTTACATAATACCCAGTGCTCATTACATCACCGGCCTTCCTTAATGTCCATCCCCCAGTTACACCAGCCTCCTAACCCTCTCCTCTCCAGCAACCCTCAGTTTGTTTCCTAAGAGTCTCTCATGGTTTGTCTCCCTCTCTGATTTCATCATTTTATGTTTACCTCTCTTCCACTATGATCCTCTGCTTTGTTTCTTAAATTCTACATATCAGTAAGATCATATAACTGTCTTTCTCTGACTTATTTTGCTTAAAATAAAAAATAAATTTCTTACTTTTAATGCTAAGCCTATCCTGGACAGTTTTTTTCTACCAAAATCACTAAGCGAATGGTATTTCAGGGGGCACCTGGCTGGCTCAGTAGATGGTACATGAGACTCTTGATCTTGGGATTGTGAGTTTGAGCCCCACATTGGGTACAGGATTACTCAGAAAAACAAAATAAAAAGATTGAAAAAAAGAAGATGGTATTTCCACCATTCTCCTAAAACTTTTTATTAGGTAGGGTACATATCACACATATTATTTTTTTCTTTTTACAAATTATTATCCTTCCCAAGAGCAGGCCAAACATCAAATAATAAAAACTAGTTCACCGAAATCAATATGGTAATAAAGAACATGGGCTCTAGAGTCAGAATGATCAAAGTCTAGCTGTGTCACTTAGCTAGCCACATTTAGGCAAGTTTCTCACCCTTGTTATTTCTTGGTTTCCTAAAGTATAAAATAGAAGTAATAATTATGCCTTTCTCAAGGAGTTTTGTAGGATTTAATGAAATGATTCACCTAAACCACTTAGCATTATGCCAGCATGTAATAAGTGTTACTTGTTGCTAATATATGTTATAGATCTATAATGTATATTTTGAATATTTTATTTATAATTAACCAAAAGCACCTAAAAAATGTTCCACAGCAAAAACAATAAGGGGATTGAATTCCATGGAATTGAGAGACTACTTGAGTAGATGCAATTTATAAATAAGAAGCAATAAAACAAACAGGTGCTTCTCTATAGAGAGCAGTCCAGCAAAATGTCTTTAAAAATAATGGAAATACTGGAATATTGGAATATTATTCAGCCTTAAAAAGGAGGTTAATTCTGACACATACTATAACATAGATAAACCCTGAGGACATTATGCTAAATGAAATAAGCCAGTCACAAAAATACAAATATTGTATGATTCCACTTAATATAAGAGAGCTAGAGTAGTCAAATTCACAGAGCTAGGAAGTGGAAAAGATAGTTTCTAGGAGCTGAAGGGAGAGGAGGCGGGGGAGTTATTATTTAACAGGTACAGAGTTTCAGTTCTGCAAGATGCAAAGAATTCTGGAGATGGATGGTGGTGATGGCTGCACAACAGTATGACTGTATTTAATGCCACTGACCTGTACACTTCAAAACAGTGAAGATGGTAGATTTTATGTTATGTGTATTTTGATACAATTAAATTAAAAAAAATATAAAGGTTGACAGTTCACAAAGTACTTCAGTATAACATTATTAGATCAGTATATGAAACCAGCACTTTTATCACTTATGTGAAGGATTTTATAAGGCAATTTCGAGCTTAAAGATGACATTAGGAGCTTTCAAAAGGTGAAATGCCAATGTACGTAACAGCACAAACTGTATAAATTGCTACTAGCTACTCAATTCTCCACTCTCCTCCCGTAACATCTGAACCATAAATGCAGAGTGCCACTGTACAAGGACTATACTTACAATCTTCTCTCACTACTATGGGTGTCCACTGAGACACAACTGGGATTAGGGTTTCTTCCTTCTGGAAATTTACCTTAAATCAGAGGAGCTGGGTCTTTCTGCCACCCCAAACAAACACATCCAGCCCACCCACTTCCTCAACCCTAAGCTGGCATACTAACAACAAGGAGAGCTTGAGCCTTTGCCGTGAAATCATATAGTCTAACGTCAAGGTAAGTTAAGAAAAGGAGAGCATTGCCAGCAAGAAGCAAAATGTAAGTGATGGGGGAAAATACATGTAATTACTCAGAGGGATTTCCCCATGGAGGGATTGCTATTAACATAGGAACACTATAAGATCCTTCTTTTCCCACCTAATTCAGGGGTGAAATACCAGGGACCTCACTATAGATGGCAGATACAAGTGATATCTTACTAAGTTGATATTTTGATCCTCTACTGTCTGGCACCAATGCATACTTCATAACTGAGTATGAATTCCAGAAAGAAATAAAAAAGTGTAAATTATGAGTCCTCTTTCATTCTAACAATTATCAGAAGATAAAAATTTTAATAAAGAAAATACAGTAAATGTCTAATACCCAGATTCCTATAGATAACAACAAGAGTATAAAATGAGTACATTAAAAGGAAAAAAATACAAACTGACAACACACATACATATAAAACCTTCATACTAAAGTTTATACTAAAACTATGATTCAGACTCACTTATCAAATTCAAATTAGGTTATGATATTTTATAAAAAATTCCTACATCAAAAGAAGTAAAGCAAAACCCATAAGAAGCAGAAAATACCTGTGCTGTATATTGGAAGATGTCAGCAATAATTCTCATGGATGGTTCTGGAGGAAAAATGTAAGTATTTCTCACCATAAACTCTTTCAGTATATCATTCTGAATGGTACCAGTAAGTTTCTCTTTAGGTACACCTTGTTCTTCTCCAGTTACTATAAAAGTTGCAAGAACTGGAATAACTGCTCCATTCATGGTCATGGAAACTGACATTTTTTCTAAAGGAATTCCATCAAAAAGAATTTTGGTATCTTCCACGGTGTCAATAGCAACTCCAGCCATTCCAACATCACCACGAACTCGAGGGTTGTCTGAATCATATCCACGATGTGTTGCCAGATCAAAGGCAACTGATAATCCCTGCTGACCAGCTAAATACATAAAGAAAAACAATTAGGATTAAGGAATGTGACATCAAAGCAAACTGATTTACATTAACACTACTAAAGTGTTGATTCATCTCATCATTGTATACTTTTTAACAGACATTTTTATACTCATACACATCAAAACAAATTAATGAAAGGTACTTCATTTCCTAAGCTATTTCCCATGTGGTAAAATGCACAAATTTAGTTGCAGAACAGAAAATATAAACCATCTCACTTTTCTCAGGTCTGAGAACTTTTTTAACTTAGCATTTTTTTTGAATAACTGAAAGTTTATACCTCTTAATCACCTTCACCTACTTTGCCCTTATCTTAACAATTTCAGTTAGAAATATTTTTTAAGATTCTTGAAAAGATTTGACTGTTTACAAATACTTAACATAATTTGGTATGCTTATTTATTTTCATTTTTGTATTTAATATGGTAATAACAAGATGTCTTGGCTCTTCAAATATTTTGGGAAACAGAATTAGGAACACCATGCCAAAAACTAAAATAGTCTAGACTAAATATAAGATCAATACTCCATGTGCAATATAAATTTGTAAATCCTCAAATTTAGCATTCAAACAACATGATTTTAATACAGACCAGATAGAAGAAATAGTAGTTAAATATAATTTTCTGAGACAAGAATGCCAGACTGCACTAAATATATTTGTACATTATCATTTATTACTTTATTTGGGCACCTTTTAAGCCATTTTCCCCTTCAATTCCTATATTAACAATGTTAATTAAAAGCTTCTCAAAGAAAAAATCAAGATCTGTTTTTATCATACAATTTCACCTAATTCCTTTTACATAATATACATTTTTAAAAGATCTACTTATTATTTATTTATTTACTTGAGTAGGGAAGATGCTGCTAGTTTATACACTGATCTGACATTAGAGGTATATATTCCTGATACCCAGCACAGTGTTACACTAAGTGAAGCGGAGTCTTTTTTAAGTAGACTCGTTGCTGAGCGCAAAATCCACCTGACACAGGGTTTGATCTCAAGACCTGAGATCATGAACTGAGACAAAACCAAGACTCGGATGCTCAACTGACTGTGCCACCCAGATGTCCCCATAACCTGCATGTTAATTGTTGGCATTTAAGAATTTAACAACATAATCTGGCTCACCCATCCTTTTGACCACAGAAGTTGAAAAACATTCATCTTTTTCCAAAGTACAGTCTTGACTACAAAATTAATGAAGTGACTATCTTTAAACAGATTAAACAGTCTCCCTTAAAAAGAAGCCAAGAACAGGAAATGATTATAAAATACTATGTGTTGCATTAAAATCTCACCCTTAATATTGTCTTTATAGAACTTATTGCTTTCTTCCACAGTACTAAAACCAGCATACTGGCGGATGGTCCAGGGCCTAAAGGTGTACATGGTGGGATATGGTCCACGTGTGAATGGCTTCACTCCTGGAAGTTCTTCAGGAAAGTCTTTGGTATCCCTGCTAGAATATAAAGGCTTTATGGAGATCCCTTCTGGAGTGTGCCATGTTAAGTCTTCTGGGTTTTTGCCTTTCAACTGCTTTTTAGCCAGGGCAGCCCATTCTGGATGAAGGGGTTGTCGCTGATGCAGAAGTCGCCACCACATAACCCTGGATCCTGGTGACTCTTTGAGCTGCTTCAGGTGGTGTGGTGAAAGTAAAAGAAGCCGAGTCTTAGCCCTCAACATGATGGAGCATGAAAAACACTCAAAAGGAACAAGAACTGGCCTAGAAAAAGAAGCAGAGTATACATGTATTTACGAAAGGCAAAATGGAACTACTGCTGAGAAGGAAACAAAGGCGGTATTTTAGTATTATTTCATCCCTTCTCCTTTTCTGGTTTCTATACCTGATGTTTTATAACTTTGGCCCCTCTTCCCCACAACCATTATCATTGTTCTAGTCTTCTTCCTCAATACTTTCTTGGCTGGTTTTACTGGATAGTCTTAGGCCCTCTAATCCATTCCACACACTGACACCAATGCAAATATGACTGTGCCACACTTCACACTTCACATTTTAAAGGTTCTGCAGTATGTACAGGGTAAAATACAGCCTCCTAATTTTTTCATTGAAAATATTTGTACACCTGTTTTATGACAGGCATTGTGTTGGGTGATGGAGAAAAAAGTGATGACCAAGACAAACAGGCATTCAAGGCCTCTATGACCTGATCTCTGTGTATCTTTCAGACTCATAACTGCTTTTGTTCTCTATACATTTTTTTCTAGAAATACTGCATAACCTACAGCTCCCTGCATATATCAAAGTTATATCAAAGTTCTGTGACTTGCTCTTTCATCTACCTAGAATGTTTTTCTTTGGCTAATGTGGCTAAGGCATCATCTCCAATACACAGGGTTGTCCATGTGCCCAGCACTGCTGTATGAACTGTACAAAGAGTAGCAATTTTAATCCTCACACCACTACCAAGACCAGTACTAATATTATCCCCATTTTACAGATGAGGAAACTAAGACGCAGAAGAGTCAGCATTCAAGAGTCCTTGAATTTAAATAATATACTCACAGCTTCTCCCTGAATTCACAAGGTGGGCTAAATGGGCTCTTCAGTAATCTATACCCCAGCACTGTTTCTCTGTTTACACATCTGTCATCTCCCACACTACAATACATTAGAACATTGTTCTTTTATGTTTATATGAAATATATTTAAGATGCATTTTATATTTATACAAATATATGTATAAAATTTTATATAAATATATATATATATATATATATTTCTGCTAGTTTATACACTGATCTGACATTAGAAGTGTATATTCCTGATCACTAGCACAGCGTTACACTAAGTGACTAGGTCTGATTTCATCATTTTACAGATATAGAAATTAAGATCCAGAGAAATAAAGGAATAAAGAAACTTAAACAAAATTCCATTCTTCATCTGAATTACTAAATACATGTCAGAGTCATACAGCCTCAACATATAGAGCCTAGGATTTTAAAAGATTTTGAGATGCAAATTCTATCAATATATTCATCATGCCATATAATGTATAAAGTTATAAGTGAGCTTAAAATTGTATTTTCCTTACCATATCCTACCTATCAATTTAATGAAACTTAAAGAAACATAAGAATACCCAACATTTGTTAGGGGATTATGAAACAAAAGACCTAAACCATTGGTGGGAATATTAACTGCCATTACTACTTTGGAAAGCAAATTGGTAGTATGTACAAAAAGTGTCAGAATGGATTATGCCCTTCCACTGAGGAACACCACTCCTGAGAAAGTTACTGTGTAAAAATAAATGTTTCCTATAGTTTTACTTGTAATAAAGAAAATTTAGAAACATCTTCAATGTCTAACAATGTAGGAGTAAGTGAATAGTCTATACAAGTGATAGAATTTTCATGTAGCTATTAAAATATATTTAGGAAATAGACAAAACTAATCTTTAATGGCAGAAGTCAGAAGAGTGGTTACTTATGGTGGTTAGTACAGAAAGGGAGTGAGAGGTGCTTTGGGGTGATAGTCTTCATCCAAATGGTAATTATAAAGATGTACTAAGTTTGTAGAAATTCATCAAAATGTACAATTGTGATATGTACACTTCTCTGTAAATATATTATACCTAAGTCAAATTTAAAATATGTTCTGCATAGTTTAAAAAGGAGACAGGCTCAAAAAAGTATTCAGTAAAAGAATCAGGATAAAACACTGTAAATGCAGCATGTTCAACTGGGTAAAAAGTACACAGAACAAACTCTAAACAGAAATACAAGACAATTGCCATTACTCTTTTAAAGCTACTGTGATTTTTATTCTATCATATCCATGGGGTCCTTGTCATCCATCTTCTTGCAAGTATAAACTACATGTACTAGCTTAAAAAGTAGGTGAGAAAAATAATACATGATTGAACCATTACAGTGGTTTTGTTAGATTCGTAGACAGGGCATACTACACTCATCTCCACAAAATACTGGTTCCCCGAATCTGGACAAATGATAGGAAAGAGCCGTCTATTAGGTGACTTCCGGAAAATCACATGGCAAATTGGTAAAGGCCAAAAATAGCATTTTAGGTAAGAACACAACTACTGTTGGTAGCAACAGGACTTCTGAATTTTCTCGGAAGACCCATGAAAATGCTTCAACTATCCAAAGAAGCAAAATGTCAAAAAATATAGTTACTGACGATTAGAATGTGTTAAAGAATAATGATGAAGCTCACGCCCACAGTCCCCCCAAATATGGGTAAAATATCTACAGTTCTGAATCAAATAACTTTCCAAATAATGTGGTTTCACATTAATACTGCAGGAAAGGTTAGCCACCTCCAATGTTCAGGCAGTGTGGGTTGGAGATGACATCATCTTGAGCTCTTTCAAGATAAAACAGAACAAGTTAGTAATTTAGTTTTATGTCAGTTTAGACCTGTCTTTCCTATTTTCACCTCTCACTCTTAACCTCTACCTGTATACAGAAAGTCACCTTCAGTCCTGCCACCTCTTACCAAAAAAACCCTCACAGTAACAAGAGCCGCAGCCTAGAGCGGAGGCGGCTGTGGAGCCAGAGCACCCCTGTGTAATCTTGCAAGCCCACTGCCTAGCGGAACCTCGGGGTGTTGGGGTGACCAGGGAGGATGGCGACATGGCCTTTAGGCGAATCTTCTTTCCAGCAGTACTTCCCAATTCCCATACACCTCGCTAAAAGTGAGGGGTCCGTGGAGAATCTAAACCCAAGGAGAAGGCAGAGGAGGGGTGGGTGCCGTCCCGGTGGGAAGCTAAATAAGGAAATTGGGAAGAGAAAAAGGACAGGCTCAGAGGACAGGGTAAGTGGGGAGAGAGGAGCCAGAAGAATGGAGCGAACTGAAGGACTGACGTATCCCGAGGTGCACAGTCTTACTCACTGGCCGACCTGTCTTGGCCGTCGGCTGTGGGAGAAGGCGGCTGGACTTCGAAGACCCTAACCCTGCGAGGCAGAGGTCCACACAGCCCAGCTCCCCACTGAGCTTGCGCAGAAGCCGGCGCAGGAGTCAAGGGGCGTAGGCCGACACCGCCCTCCCCGCAGCCAATCTCATCGCGCTCCCATGGGCGCGCTTCTGATGACGTTAGGGCTGTACCGAGATGCCCGCCTCTCCCCACAGCTGCTTCCGGTTTCTACCCGCCCACTTCTGGTCTCCTTCGCTTTCAAAGGATTGGGCGGGAATTGTTCTGACAGTAGCTCTCTGGAGGATGGAAGAGGCGTCTTCGGTGAGTCGTGAAAGCTTTTAAACTGCTGGTGGGTCCAGCTTGCGGCATGGGTTTTGTGGCCAACGCGGTTGTGGCCGAGTCCCCGGCTTGTATCTCAGAAGGGTGAGATGATTTTCCAGATCTGCCCTTCGGGACCAAGGATTGAAGTATTTGATTTTCGCGAGGAGGCAGTGAAGCCCCGCACCTGGTTCCTGGGGTCTTCCCTCCTTTCCCCAGATCATCCTCATCCCGGTTCTTTTTTCCTTAATCTCCCCTGGCGGCCCGTAGGGAGGCCAAGTGCGGCCTTAGAGGTTAGTGTCACGGGCATTGACGTGATTGCGGTCGGCAGCGTCGCTAGCCCGAGGCAGGTAAACATCGCGTTATTTGTGTTTTGCCAAACTTGGTGCTTGCTCCCTATGCTTACACTGAGGCCTCGGTTGAGCGACTTGGTTTCCATTTATTTCAGTAAACCGATAAGAAAATTAAGAGAATTTAGGATGCCTCCCTGTTTCCTACAGACTCAGGAGTAAATTCTTTGCTGTAGTATATAGTCTGGCCTCAAACTACCATTCCAGTCTTGTTTCTGTGGGTTACTCCCATACACGTTCAAGTCTCGTTGAATTTTCCCTGTGCCCGAACAGAACAGTTTCTTTTCAACTGTTCTGCCATCAGGCTTTTGCTACTTTCTCTTAAATACTTCATTCTTGGTCCTTCTGGCTAAATATTTAAAAATGTAATTCCGTGTTACTTTTTTTTTTTTCCCCCTGAGTACCATATATCATTACCCCCCCAACACACTCACGTACAAATCAATTTGAGATAGTCATTCACTCATCTTTTATAACTTTTGTCACATGCTATATAACTTTATATAGTAATTGTTTTCATATCTGTCTCTACCCACTGTCACCGGGTTGTGGTTTCCCATGGATCTAAAGCAGGGCAAAATGTCTATCCCTTTTACATTTGCATTAAAATTTTTATTTTAGTTCCTTTACAACTGGCCAGGTAGTGATAGAAAATTTTGACTCCTATTTATTGAATTCTTACCTTGTCCTAAGTGTTGTTCTAGGCACTTTATGTATTCTGTACAAAATTTTAGCTTCAGGGCGCCTGGGTGGCTCAGTGGGTTAAAGCCTCTGCCTTCAGCTTAGGTCATGATCCCAGGGTTCTGGGATCGAGCCCCACATCGGGCTCTCTGCTCAGCGGGGAGCCTGCTTCCTCCTCTCTCTCTCTGCCTGCCTCTCTGCCTACTTGTGATCTCTCTCTGTCAAATAAATAAATAAAATCTTTAAAAAAAACAAAAAACAAAAAACAAAATTTTAGCTTCATAAAAGCCTTTAATGTTGGTGCTTTTAACTTTTTTTTTTTTAAAGATTTTATTTATTTATTTGAGAGAGAGACAGTGAGAGAGAGCATGAACGAGGAGAAGGTCAGAGGGAGAAGCAGACTCCCCATGGAGCTGGGAGTCCGATGCGGGACTCAATCCCGGGACTCCAGGATCATGACCTGAGCCGAAGGCAGTTGTCCAACCAACTGAGCCACCCAGGCGTCCCGGGTGCTTTTAACTTTAACCCCTTTTACCAGTGGGGAAATTGAACAAATTTACTTGCCTAAGGTAGTACGTCAGAGCCAGAATTTGGAATCAAGCCATTTATCCTTGTCCCTGACTTGCTCTTGGCAGTGGTTCTCAATCTGAGGTCCTTTAAGACCAGGAGACATTTAATAATGTTTGGGTTGTCACACCTTGGGGAATGGAGGGTACTGGCAACTAGAGAACAGAACTGCTGCAGAACACCTTACAGTTGATGGGACAGCCTCCACAACAAAGAGTTATGCCATCCAAAATGTTGATAGTATCAAGCTTTAGAAAAGTTTTGTGCTATGGTTTATTGCCTCAAGGAGGTATGAATGAAAATGCTGCATCTTGTATTGCCAGTACTAAAGGACCAACCTTTTTTTTTTTTTTTAATTTTTAATCAGCCACAACTGATTCTTTTATACAATTCAACCAAAAATTAATTGCTAGTCAAACCCATGGAGTATATAACACCAAAAATGAAGCCTTATTTTAAGCTATAGACTTTGGGCGGTAGGCTATGTCAGTGGAACTTCATGAATTATAGCAAATGTACCACTGTGGTGTGGGAGGTTGGTAGTGGAGAAAGCTGGGATAATGAGGGGTTTCAAGGGATAGATGAGAACTCTATATACCTGCTGCTTAATTTTGATGTGAATGTAAAACATTTAAAAAAAAAAGTGGTGAGTTGTTTGTTTTGCTTTGTTTTAACGAATTCCTGGGGGTTGGGGCACCTGGGTGGCTCATTTGGTTAAGCGACTGCTTGGGCTGCGGTCATGACCCTGGATTCCCGGATGGAGTCCAGCATTGGGCTCCCAGCTCCACTGGAATGCTGCTTCTCCTTCTGACATTCTCCCCTCTCATGCTCTCTCTCACTCTCTTTCTCAAATAAATAAAATCTTTAAAAAAAATTACTGGGAAAATGACATTTAAAAAGAAAAAAACCCAATTATTTTATAATAAGATACATACATAAAATTGTTGCCAAATTATGATAAAAATTTCTAAATGAATACTGTCAGTTTCTATGTTTAAAAGGACAATAGTAGTTCGTGAGTCATATTTAGAGTAGCACTAAATTACAGGTTATTGAATAAAGAGTATCAAGAAAAACTGATTAATAGAACCAAACTATAAATAAGTGCCAGGTGAGAGTTAGACACCAGAAGCACCCACAGACTTTTAGAGTAGAGTGGAGTGGTTAGGAGGCATGGAGAGTGGGCCAGGTAGAGGGCATAATGTATGCATTACTCAGTGTGTGTTTGGAGAATCATCAAATCTAGCTAGAGAGAGAGAGTCTTATAAGGAGTAGTGGGAGAGAAGTATGGAACACCAGGCAGAGCTAGCTTGTTAAGAACTGTAAATGGCATGGTAAAGAGTTGGATGCTGTATGGTAGGTATTGGGGAAGGATTTTTATTTTTTTTTAATTAAAAAAAAGTCATTTATTTTGTTCCAGAATTTGGAATCTGAAACAACTTTGGTTGTTTGGTAGGGCTGACTCAGGTCTTTTCCATGCAAGTTCAGCTGCGGCATACTGGCTCAGGTATATGTACCAGGCTGGCAAGTTGGTACTAGCTATTGGCTGGGAGTTCAGCTGGAGCTCTTTCTGGGGCTTTCAGTTCCTCTCCATATTGGCCTTCGTCATAGCATGGTAGCTGGGTTCCAAGAGCAAATACTCCAAACATGAGCGTGTTGCAGCTGCTGGTCTCTTCATGTTTAGGCCAGTAAACTGGTCCAGAATCATTTTCACCATATTCTACTGCTCAAACAGCTACAGAGTCTGCCAAGATTTAAGATAAAAGGACATAGTCTCCATCTCTCAATAACAGGAATAAAAAGGAATTTGCAGCATTTTTAATCTACCAAATGGAGTTAGGACTAAATTTCAGCCCTCACTTGCTCCTTCACCTTCTTCATTGAATAACCTGTACAGCTATATGTATGGTAGCCCTTCAAGAGCTGTTATGTGGATTGGTTTTTAAGTCAGGGAAGAATAAGGGCATGGATGCCACGTTGAAAGAATTAGGCATTTTGGGAATATAACACAGGCTGGGTGTAAAGTACCACATTGTTCAAGACCGAGGTAAAGTGTAATTTACCAGGGCTTTTTGTAACTTTTGTAACTGATCTTACATGTAGTCCCCAAGTATAGTTGGTGATCTTTCAATTAATTATTTACCACTATTTTCGTTAATGTTACTTAAAAAAAACCTTGAAACTTTACCTTTCAAAATTTGAAGAAATAGATTTATCCAAAGTATCTCCTTTATTGTTTCTCAATCTGCATATATAAATTATTAATCTAATTATCTCTGAACTTTTAGAAAAGGAATGGTGACTGGTATGTATCTAGTTGTATATGCCTAGAAAACGTGTGTGTGTGTGTGTGTGTGTGTGTATAAAATGTATATACTACATATATGTATGTGTGTGTATACAGGCATACCTCATTTTATCACACTTCACAGATACTTTGATTCTTATAAATTGAAGGTTTGTGGCAATTCTCCATCAGCAAGTCTTTTGACTCCATGTTTCCAACGGCATTTGCTGACTTTATTCTTGCAAGATTTTAGAATCTTCCATTATTATTATATTTGTTATAGTGATCTGACTTTCTGAAAGCTCAGATGATAGTTAGCATTTTTCAGCTTTATGTATATTTTTTAGACATAATACTATTACACACTTAGTAGACTACTGTATAATGTAAGCATAACTTTTACACGCAAATCAAACCAAAAATTTCATTTGACTCACTTTATTGCAATATTTGCTTTATTGTTGTCGTCTATAACAGAACCTGCAATATCTCTGAGGTATGCCTGTACATATGCACACGCGTGCGTGCACGCACACACACACACACACACACACCCCTCCATGTATACTGTACCTAACTTCTAAGCTTTCTATTCCTTAAGGTCTAATGCAAGAATAAACATCCTATTATTCTGTTCCTTTTAATAATAATGAATTTGGTGATAAAGGACTATTAGATATGGAAAAGGAGTCATTTTAAATGTTGTCATTGACAACATTCACACTTATGTGCCTGTTTTGTAATTTGTGGAAGGACAGAATAAACAGTATAATTCTGTGCTTTTTAAAAATGCAGTGGCAGAGTTTTAGCTTAAATTCTTATGAGTGACTTTTCCACTTGAATATCCATAGCATAGATTCATAGTGTGGATCCTAAAGATTATCTCCTTTTATCTTTGGCATAAGTCGAATGAGAAATCTATTAGGCTTAAAATAAAAAGACCTGAGTATTAATCTTCAAGTTAATATTATATGTGATCAGATTAAAACAATTCAATATTTTATATTTCCATTTTTTTATTGAAACATGGAGATAATGTTATTGTATGGGGTAGTATAAAGTAAGAGAGATAAAAGAACTTTCACATGATTTTTTTAAAGCCATAAAAATAGAAGAAATTTCTAGGAATGAAACTGAATTAGATACACTTACTTTAATAATAAGCAATGATACTTGTTTTAAAATATGTTTAAATGTTCTAAAAACAATACTTCCCTAAAACTTTCATTATGATTTTTTTAAAGAATATTTGGAACATTTATAGGTAATTCTTTTTTTTTTCTTCTTTTTTTCTTTTTTTTTCATCAGAGAGAGAGTGAGCACAAGCAGAGGAAATGGCAGGCAGAGAGAGAAGCAGGCTCCCCACTGAGCAAGGAGGGCCCGATGTGGCACTAGATACCAGGAACCAATGATCACGACCTGAGCTGAAGACAGTCACTTAACTGGCTGAGCCACCCAGGCGTCTCTATACATAGTTCTTTTTAACAAAATATTCGGCAAGCTTAAACTTATTTTTGTGTCCTTTTTATCTTCACAGATTTTTTGAAGCACTATTATAATTGTTCTGTTTAGATCAAGATGTCTAGCAAAACAAGTTCTTCCAAGAAAAGGTCTCAACAGTTAAAAAGAAACCCAAAAAGAAAAATTAATGATGAGGAAGTGGAGTTACCAGGGAAAAAGGTAATGAAAATACTGAGTTTATCTTTCAGAACTTTTTGATTAAAAATGTCATTTGAGGAATATGTGAAGACTAAAGGTCAGTTTGAGTACAAATTATAATAATTCATATCATTATGTGGGAGCTATTGCAACATAATTTATGAAAATTCTTAGATGAAAATTATTTCAATTTCTAAAGATACTGATTATAGAATTCTTTGTTGAGGAGAGGGTCATGGGACATTGCTAAGGTGTTTGAATGTGAAGACTAGAAGTAAAGTGTGTATACTTTACTTGAAATCTGTCAATTGGTGGAAGAGGTTTTTATTAACAGAAAAATTACCTTGGGAGGAATGAGCTGCTTTCTGCCATAATTTTGCCTCTCTCACAAAAAAATATTTAAAATGTAAAAAATTTTGTTGTGATTTATCCTATATTAGGCACTGCCTGTGTTTTTTGCAGGTAAAGTATATAACACTATTTCATAGGCAAAATGACTGAAGATTTCTTTAACATATTCTTAGACACAGGGCGCCTAGACGTCTTGTTCAATTAAGCATTCTACTCTTGATTTTGGCTCAGGTCATGGTTTCCTGGGTAGTGGGATCAAGAGCTGAGTAGGGCTCTGCACTCAGCAGGGAGTCTGCTAGAACGATTCTCTATCTCTGCTCCTACCCCCAATTGTGAGCTCTCTTACTCTCTCTAAAATAAATAAAAATAAATCTTAAAAAGAAAATTATTGGAATTCTCTTGTACTTTATTACCATTGTCCACAAATTGTTTTAGTACATCCTCTGCCTGTGAAATCACACCCTTTCTCTGTAAAAGTGGCAATATACTTTTTCTGTGTAGCCAGAAGATATGTGAATACTCTTCAACATACATGACAAATATATTGCAAAAGCAGTATCTTTTTATCTGATGTTTAATTATGTGTGCATGTTCTTTTCTCTAGGTTAGAAACACAGCAAAGAATAAAAATCCAAAGCATCTGCTTACTGAAGGTATTTATTTTCCATATCTTATTTAATTTGTCTGTCTCAAGCTGTCTATATTCATGAAAAAATTCTCAGCTTCTTGTTTATGAGTTGTACAAAAGCAAAAGATAGTAGGGGCTCCTGGGTGGCATAGTCAGTTGAGTGTCTGACTCTTCAGTTTGGCTCAGGTTGTGATCTCAGGGTCATGAGATCAGAGCCCCATGTGGACTCTGCTCTCAGTGAGGAGTGTGCGAGTGTGCTTGGGACTTTCTCCCTCTCCCTCCCCACCCCACCCCACATGTGTTCTCTTTGTCTCAAATAAATAAATAAATCTTTTTTTTTTTAAAAAAAAAAGCAAAAGATAGTAATAAAGCTATATTCTCATTTTTGCAAGAATAAGTAATACTGGTTAGTCAGTAATTTTGGTCAGCTGAAATTTTACTTAACTGCCTCAAGCAAAATATTGAGTAAGGTTCTAAATTGATAAGAACTAGAGAAAATCAAAGTGTCCCACAATCTGAATTATTACTGATCTATGATATATAGACACACCTACTGATTTCTCTTTAAAACAGATATACTTCTGTCCTACCACTATTGCATAGATTAGTTTGGGGCTACTGTCTACTTTTGTTTGTAGTAAATTAATCTGGAGTGGTCATCTTTCCTTAGGCATCACTTCATTTAGGAATTCCCTCTCTCTCCTCAGCAACACCAAGCTAGGAAGCTATACTTCCATAGTTCACAGAGTACTTTTTCTTTTGTAATGCTTTGAATACCTGTAATGATAATTAATTTAGTTTCCCTTCTCTCCAAAACTAATCATAATATGAGTCAATAGTGTATCTCCTTTGTTTATCCCTTAAAAGTAGAACAATACCAATAACCAAGTAGACCCTGAATATTTTGTTCCAGTTGCCATTCAGCATTTGGTAGAAATAGCTTTCTAGTCTTCTTAGTGAAGCTCTTTAATTTAGGTCATTTCTGGGAATCAGACTTTTATATTGAATCCTAATAATTGTAGCCTGCTTCTTCATTTAGAATTGCCTTGAGTTTGTGTATGCAGTATCAGCTAGTAGTATTTTAGTTAACATAATATTAGACAGCATAATCATGCTCAACACCTGGCATATTATGTCTATGCAATAAAAAGGAAATTTAGCAGTTTGTGCAGTTTCATCATATTTTGGTTCTCATACTTCTATTAGCTTTTTAAAATAAATTTATACTTGAATCACTTTTTAAGTAGAAACATAAAACTTCAAGATTGACCTAGTCTCTTCTTTTACCAGTAACAAGACAAACAGAGCATACTGATCTAAAACAGGTTCGGATAACATCCAATAAGAGAAAAACCTGGCAGCCTCTTTCAGAGAGTAGTAGAGAGCATTTGCAAACTATGATGGATTCAGTAATAATGTAAGTATGAAAGGTTTCCATTTTGCCCTTGATCTCTACTTATATGTTTCCCATAGAAACACATTTCCTTAGAAACATTTCTTTTTAAATGTCATTTATTTTACGGTGATAAGATGTTTTTCTGAAGAATATAATGTCTTTTGATGCTGTTAGCCTTAAGCAGGAAGTCATTGTTAATTTCAGAAGCTTAGGATTCCATCAGTAAAAGAAAGGTGAAGTCTGTGTTGCATGACCTGCTACCTGTAAACTTTAAACTTGTTCTGTCACTAGGGCTACTTTAAGAAGTTGAGTTCTAGTTGACACTTAATATGTAAGCTACCATAGTGGGGATCAAAGAAAGTAAGACAGGATTCTGCCATCAAGAAGCTGAACTCATCTAAATTAATTATAATTATAGAATGTAATAAGAACTTTGATTGTACCTTTGCTTAAAATTGTATTTCAATAAATAAATGTGTGAAACAAAAATAAATAAAATAGTAGCAAGCTATTTTCATTACATAAAATTATAATCCTGATATCAAAACCTGAAAAAATAGAATATATGTACAAATACATACCCTGAAAACTGTTAAACTCCTTTCACTAATAATATAGATGTAGAATTACTAAACTAGAAATAGAATCCAAATGTATATATAAAGAATAATTAACACAAAACAAATAAAATTTAGTTTAGGAACCCAAAGATTACTTTAGGAAAGCTATCAAAACAGCATAACAGATTAAACTAGGAAAACATAATGTGATATTTTAATATCTGTTCTAAACCATTTGCTGGATTCAATACTAATTCCTTATTTAAGAATAAAACAAAACAAAACAAAAAAACTCTTTAAAGAACAAGAATGTAAGGATGCTTCCTTAACATGACAAAGATTGTCTATCTGGAGCCTACAGCAAGTATTCTACGTAATGACAAAATCCTAGAGGCTTTCTCAGTAAAATCAGGAATAAAACTTGGGGAGGAAAGTGTATTTGATATAAAATAAAAAGTGGTTAATTCTGCCTGGCTAGCGAGGAGGGGCACTTGAAAGAAAGCAGGGGGAAAAGTAAACACATTATATTCACTGTATTTCAAACTAGTATTCATTCAATCTTTTTTTTTTGTTTGTTTTCTAGAGCAATTTTGAGTAATAATGTTAGAGAAAATGAACGAGTTCAGTATCATCTTAACTATCTGAAGAAAAGGTAATGTTATGCAACAGATTTTTTTATAAAATATAAAAATATACTTTTAAAATAAAATTAGTGAAAGTCTGATCTGTTCTATGTTACCAGAACAGACATTTGTGGGATATAAATTTTTTCTTTCATGTTGGGTTTTTTTTGTTGTTTTTGTTGTTGTTTTAAGAAGGTGAATGACTTGGAAATATATACTCTGAACTGCTGCTGCATGCAGTTATGAAGTAAGTTAAGAGAATTTATTAAAAAAATGAGTCTGAAAATCACAAATACCTACTTCTACAGTTAATTTTTTTGTATTGGGATTTGAAAAGATATTATGTCAACTTTAACTCCATCTTCATTTTTAGCAATTTGAAGTTAATGGTTTACCATTCTTATCTGAGATTTACTCCATTACTATTTTTTCACTTCAGATATTATATTAGATTATTTTCATAAGCAGCAAGTGTAATTTTCCAGGGTATTACTTATCTTCATCTTGTGGCAATTCACAAATGGAAGTTTCTTTTCAAGTGCTTTTAAAGTCACCCTGCTGCCAAAGATATCAGTGACTACTATTTGCATAACTTTTTCTTTACTTTACTTTTCTTTTCTTTTCTTTTTTCTTCTTTTCTCTTTTCTTTTTAAGATTTTATTTATTTACTGGGGAGAGAGAGACAGAGGGAGAATGAGTGGGGAAAGAGGCAGCGGGAGAGGGATAAGCAGGCTCCCCACTGAGTGGATCCCAGGACCCTGAGATCATGACCTGAGCCAAAAGCAAAGCTGCTTAACTGACTGAGCCACCCAGGCACCCAACTTTTTCTTTTCATATCTTAGTTTCAGGTTTGCCTGAAAATAGTAGACTAGTTTCTAGTCTAGTCTAGTTTACTAGTTTCTAGTCTAGTCTAATTTCTAGTCTAGTAAACTAGAGCTAGTAGACTTCTTGGGAAGTCTGAGCAAAAATTCTCCTTACTTTAAGTATAATTTCAACAGTAACAAAACAGAAAGGGTGTATGGGAAGGGGAGTTTGTGTAGAGATTGAAGAGATTGAAGAAGGACTGCTAGAAGCGGACCTGCAACCTGCTTATGGGAATGATAGTCTAATATTAAAAGGGAAGGAGTGTACTAAAAAGCCAGTGTATAAGCTAATACATAATAAAAGTGTAGCTATTTATTGCCTTTTAATAGAGAACAAATAAGTCATATTTGGTGTGTAAATGAGAATATTTTAGTACAATTAGATTTGCAGGATTCTTAAAAAATCTTATTAAAATAGAAGTGTAACATGAATACACCCTACTATGTCAACAACACCTAATCATCTTTCATAACATTTTTCTATAGAGCAGACTTTCTTAAAGTATGTTTCTTTAAAAACTGTAGTATCTAACCCATTCAGTTTGACTAGCAGCCCTGTTTTGTTTGTCTGATCATGAGTCTGCTCAATAGAAAAATGTTATGAATGATGATTAGGTGTAGTTGATGTATTCAGGTAACACTTTTATTTTAATAAGATTTTTTAAGATTTCTGCAAATATAACCTCTGTTTACAACATGTAGAATAGTGAGTGACCCTTTCACAGAATTAACTTGATAAACTTGTAGAAGAAATTATTCATAAATGGATCATTATTTTAGTTTAGAAATCAAGAACTTATGCCTCTTAGGAATGGTTATAGACACACATTATTATTATTATTATTATTATTATTATTATTATTACTTTGTAAAGATTTATTTTAGAGAGAGAGAGGTGAAGAGTAAGTGAGGACATGGGCAGAGGGAGAGAAACCCAAGCAGACTCCATGCTGAGTGCAGAGTCATATGTAGGGGCTTGATCCCAGGACCCTGAGATTATGACCTAAACGGATATCCAGAGCTGGGCGCTTCAGAGACTGAGCCACCCAGGTGCCCTACAGGTTTTTATTCTTAAATGTGATGCCCTTCCTAATGATTGGATAACTGAGGTTTGTCCCAACAGTTTGATGAAAATTCTGATTGGTGCAGCTTTATATTACCTGCTTCTTTCTTTTTTCTTTACAAAAAATAATATTTTGAGTAAGATCCTAGAAAGATGAGTTTTGTTTTCCACTATTTATACCTGCAAATCTTAAATAGTAGGGTTTTTGAGAACTCCAAAATGTTGCTATTAAGAAGCAACCAAATTTAGATTTTCCTCCTGAATCTCTTCCTCCTGGAATCTAAGAATTCAAGCTTTTAGGAAAGCTGTATTGCTTCCTGCTACCAGTGAGGGTAGTGATAGGTTAGTTTCCATTGGCAATCTAACCAACTCAGTTTGAAGGAAGATTTTATAACCTTGCTATATTTTGTTAACTTTTTTGTTTTTAATTTGGTTTTTTAATTTTCTTTTTATTTTTTCTTCTATTCTTTCCTTTATTACATATTTAGAGAGGATCCCTTAACTTTAATACTGCACAGTATTCATGTTGATTGTCCTTTTTTTTTAGTTTGACTAATATGCAGTTTTCTTTTTTTAAAAAATTACATATAATGTATTATTTGTTTCAGGAGTACAGGAATGTGATTCATCAGTCTTACACAATACACAGCCCTCACCAAAACACATACCCTCCCCAGTGTTCATCACCCAGCCACCCTAACTCCCCCACCTCCCTCCCCTCCTAGCAACCCTCTGTTTGTTTCCTAAGATTAAGTCTCTTACGGTTTGCCTCCCTCTCTGGTTTCATCTTGTTTCATTTTCTCCTCTCTATGCCAGCTATCCTCTGCCTTGTTTCCTGAATTCTGCATATCAGTGAGATCATATGATAGTCTTTTTCTGATTGACTTACTTTGCTTAGCATAATACCCTCTAGTTCCATCCATGTCTTTGCAAATGGCAAGATTTCAATTTTTTGATGACTGCATGATATTCCATTGTGTTATCCATTCATCTGTCAATGGACAACTGGACTTTTTCCCTAGTTTGGCTATTGTGGACATTGCTGCTATAAACATTGGGGTGCAGGTACCCCTTCGGATCACTACATTTGTATCTTTGGGGTAAATACCCAGTAGTGTAATTGCTGGGTCATAGACATGTTGATTATACTTTTAAACAAAGCACTTTAATCTTAACATTTTATTTGCCTTAAACTCTGTAGGACTCACTTATCTTTTAAAATCATTGTTAGAGTAACTAATACAGAGTTCTTTTCATTGGTCGTATTATCTAAGACAACTGAAATATAGAGTTCAGTGTCATAATTATGACTTACAGAGTAGTGTTTCATCTTTTACCCAGCTATTCACAATCAGTGATAGAATTATGTGCTATACTAGTCTAGGAAATATATTCAGAAGATACAAGGAATGTTTTATTTTAAAATATATTTAAATGAGGGCGCCTGGGTGGCTCAGTTGGTTAAGCAACTGCTTTCGGTTCAGGTCATGATCCTGGAGTCCTGGGATCGAATCCCACATTGGACTCCCTGCTCAGCACGAAGTCTGCTTCTCCCGCTGACCTCGCTCATGTTTTCTATCTCTCTCTCTCTCTCTCAAATAAATAAATAAATATATTTAAAATATGTTTAAATGAAATTATATAAAAATGAAATTATATAAATATATAATAAAATTGATTAGTGTGTAAAACAGAAATTTCTCCTTTCATGAAACAACTTAAGTGCTACATGATTTGAAGTAAATCTTAATAACTCAGAAGGCTAAAAGATAATGTGTCACGGCTTTTTAATGGGTGAGTCACTGCTAATGTTAGCTACTGTTAATAAAAGAATATGATAGCCCTTGAGAATATGAGGACAGAAAAAAGATGGCAGCAAACACAATTCAAAACACAACAAAACAAAATAAAAATAGTACTTAAAAAAGTAAACATAATTTTTTTTTTATTATTCCTAAGATTGCTACAACTATGTGAAACCCTTAAAGTCCCTCCCAAAAAGCTGAAAGATTTAACTAACGTGTCAAATCTACTGAAAATGGAAAGAGCACAGCACAGAGCTAATGAAGAAGGTCTGGCATTATTGCAGGTATGAAATTTGAACAGGGAGTCCATAATTAGAGAGTTAGGAGAAAGAGGAAGAGAATAAGAAATTTTTTTAACTATCATGATATTCTCTAAATAATAAATACTAGATCTTAGAACAGGGTTTTCATTAAATTCTTCTTTTATACTAATTGTTATTATTGTATGGCTAACATATAATGAGGGCTCTCTGTGTTCTAGGCACTGCTCTAGGCACTTGTAGTTATATCCCTTAATTCTCAAAACAACTTCAAGATGTGTGTGCTATATGATCTCATTATACAAATGTGAAAAAGAGACCTATTTTTAGCTGAACCTTAGACAAACTGCTTAAAGTTAATGACGCACATCTTAGTCCAACTGCCGATTCTGATTCTCAATCATTATCTTGCAGAAGATAATGGGAGATAACATTAGGTATTATGACTAACTTCAGGCTTTTAGTTAGTGGATACTTGAACAGTTAAGAGAAACAAACGTACAGGGCTTATTAAGTAGTCATTAAGGCTAAAGTTGATTAGACCATATATCCCTTATATCCCATATATCCCATTTCAAAGTAGTTTGTAGATGATGGCCCTTGGGTCTTTGTTAGCAATTTAGAAAATGCAGGATTGATAGTAGTTTATGCAAGGAATGCATCCCCCAGGGATTTCTAATAATTCAAAAATCACAATTTATTCCAGTTTTTCCATATGATTGAGAATAACATTGGATGCATTAGACTCTGAGCAACAAATTTACATATATTATAAATTAATTATATATATTATAACTTACGTGTATTATAAATTAATAAATTGCATATATTATAAATAGAAACTCACTTTCTTCTTAGTGTGAGGTTATATTGAATTTTTTTCTTGTTACTACTTTTCAAGAGGATATTTACAGCACTGACACTAGTTCCACCATGTAATAAACAGTTGGATATCATTTTTTTATTTCAACTTTATTGGGCTAAAATTATAATTTGAAGTATACATTGTAGTGATTTGATATATGTACACATTGTGAAGGACTCCCTCATCTGGTAAATTAACACATCCTTCACCTCACATTATTTATTTTTTATTTTGTGTGTGTTAAGAACACTTAAGTTCTCTTTTATCAAATTTTTAAGTATACAGTACAGTATTACCAGTTATAATCACCTTGTTTTTCACATTAGATCATCACACCTCCTTCATCTTATAGCTGAACATTTATACCTTTTACTGACCTCTCCCTATTTTCTCCCCTCCCAGCCCCTGGTAATCATGTTCTTACTCTTTTTTTGTGAATTTGGTTTTTTAAAGGTGATTTTAAAGGTTTTAAAGTGTGATCATGGCAGTTATCTTAATATTTAATACTTGAGTAAGTCACTTGAAAGTGGTCAGAGATAGTAAATGATAGTGTGATCTTCTGTAATATGAGGGGCATTTGTTTTCTAGCAAAAAGCATAAATACAGTTAAATGAAAAAAACTTTTTCAATCCTCAACACTTCTGACACCAAATGTGTGGATTTTCCACATATAAATCAGGTGTTGCCATTACCCATTCCTCATGTTCAATGATTTGCTAGCCTCCCAAGGTGTTCCACTAACCTGAAAGCTCTCTGAATCCAGTGCTTAGAATTTTCATGAAAGCTTCATCACGTAGGCAGAATTGATTATTAACTAAATCTCCCCTTCCCAAGAGACCAAGGAGTGGGGCTGAAAGTCCCAACCCTGTAATCACTTGGTTGCTTGCTCTGGCAACCAGCCTTCATCCTCTCTGAATCACTCATTAGCATAAACTCTCAGGTAAGGTTGAAAGAGGCTTATTATGACTAGCAAAGGATGCCACTGTGTCACCCCAATCACTCAACAGATTACAAGGATTTTAGAAGCTCTCTGTCAGAAACCAGGGATGAAAACCAAATACATATTTCTTATATCACAGCATTACAAGAGTCGGGTTTGCTTGCTTAATGGCCAGTTACTCAGTGGAAGCACTGTTTGCATTTTGGGCACAAGAGTCTTCACTGGCCTAACAGAACCATTGAACTTAGAGTTTTTAGGTCTTGTCTGTATCCATCAGTTTTCTGTCATGTGCCTTACTTACAACCTTTTCCCACTACTGTTGTATTCATTGAGCTCTCTCATTCGCTGATGGTGCTACAGAAAAGACAGTGGTGAGCACTGTCTCTGAGACTGAGAAGATGGTATGGGAACTGCAAGGGCTCAGGTTTTTGATCTATATGGACCTCCGCATAAGAACAGAGCCATAGGATTTCACAACCAGATTTAGCATAAGAATATATAAAAATAAGGACAAAAAATAGCAATCCACAGATAACAAAAGCATGCTAAAAGCGTGTGTTTACAAAACAGATGAACACTAACCTAATTCTTAAGCAAACTGAAAAAAATTCAGAAAAACAATAGAGGGTATGGAAAAAATCATAAATCGGCATTAGACATACTAAAAACTGAAGCCACAGAATTTAGGAAAAAATTACAAGTAAAGAAAAAAGCTTTTCAGATTCTACATTAGAAGAATTAAAGCAAATGTAACAAATAAATGCTAAAATAATAGTAAAGGAGAAAATTTTAAGAATCAAAAAGAAACATTTTTTTTTGAAGTTGAGAAAAACTGACAAAGTAAAAGCTCAGCATAGAAGATATGGCATAGGAATAGTAGGGCTACCAAAAGAAGATAACCAAAGCAATGGACCAATATATATATATATTTTTAACCACAATGGAAATTTTTAGTCCTTATTATATTAACTTTTCTTTATTCATTGTTGTTATTCATTCCCTCTATAGTGGGTTGAATGGTGTCCCCCAAAATGATATGCCCAACTCTTAGCCCTGGAATGTGCAAATGTGCCCTTATTGGAAAAGAGAGTCTTCCCAGATATAATTAAAGATCTTAAGATGAGATCATCCTGGATTATCTTTGATGAGTCCTAAATACAAAGACTCATGTCCTTAAAGAGACAAAAGTGTCCTTAATAAGAGAAGGAGACATGGAAGAAAAGGCTGTGTGAAAAATGCAGAGATTGGAGCAAGCAGCCACAAGGAAGTCTGGGAGAGGCTGGAAGAGGCAAGAGAGGATTCTCCCTCAGAGATTTCAGGGGGAGCACTATCCTGCCCACACCTTGCTTTGGACAACTGCTCTCCAGAGCTGTGAGAGAATAAATTTCTGATTTCAGACACCAAGTGCGTGGCAGTTTTTTGGGCAGCCACAGTAAACTAATACATGTGGTAACACACATTGGTACTGGACAGGACTCTCTAAAATCCAAAAACCAAGTCACAGGAAGTTCAGGACCGAGGAACAGGTTAAACCTGACCCACAAATTCTGCAAAGCAAACTATCTAGTTTCCTGTACAAATCAATAGGAAAGAACCAAAAAAAAAAAAAAAAAGGACTGGAAAACTATCCATGAAAGGAGACTTTATATGCACTTCCTAGAATTAGAATGGCCAAAATCTAGAACGTGGACAACAACAAAGGCAGATGAGGATGTGGAGCAATAGGAATTCTCATAGCTGGTGGGAAATGCTAAATGACACAACCAGTTTAGAATACAGTTTGGCAGTCTCTTACAAAATGAAACCTCTTCTTACACATGATACAGCCATCATACGCCTTGGTATATTGTCATGAATGTTGGTATATTATACATGGATGTTTGAATATTGCACATGGATGTTTGTGGCGGCTGTATTCATAATTGCCAAAAGTTGGAATACCAAGATGTCCATCATTAGGTGAATGGATAAATAAATGTGGGATATCAGACAATGGACTATTATTCACCACTAAAAAGGAAATAAGCTATTGGGCCCTAAAGAGACATGGAGGAACCTTAAGTGCATATTATAAATCACAAGTAAAAGAAGCAAAACTGAAAAGGCTCCATACTATATGACTGCCACTATGTGGTGAGTTAGAAAAGGCAGAACCAGAGAATAAAAAGATGAGTGGTTGCCAGGGGTGTGTTGTGGCTTAGAGATGGATAGGCACAGCACAGCAGATTTTTAGGCCATCAGTCCTTGGGCTCTGCTGTATTCACACGGGTCTTCCAGGATCTCTGACTGTAGCAGTTTTGCTGAATTATGGAGGAAATATTGTACATGGGTTGTATCTCCTTCTTCCATGGAAATTAAATCTCCATGTAATGAATTAGTATGTTGGTAAATTACTTTCTCGGAAGTTTGTTTTGCAAAAGGAAAATAATTTACCAGTTTCTTCTAAAAATTTTTCAGTATATCTGGTATTTAAGAAATATGTATATTAATACCTATTTGGGTTTTATTTAATACTGTATTTAATTTAAAACATTAACTTTCTGATCTCTTACTCAGGAAGAAATAGATAAAATAGTCGAAACCATAGAGTCAACGACTGGGAATATTCAGAGCCTAAAGAACAAAATTCAGGTTCTGACAAGTGAAGTGGAAGAAGAGGAGGAGAAAGTAAAACAGGTAATTGTTTAATGATGCATATCTTGAGTCTGGATAAGTTTTTTAATGCTTATCTCTCAGCAAGACAACTTTTGAATGTAAGAAGAGAGGAATCAGCCTTTTGAAATAATCTGTAGCTTTCTTTTTCTACTTCAGATGTTTCAAATAGATAGTGGGATACTCTGTCTTCCAGAACTTTCTCAGAAGAGTCTCAAAGCACCCACACTTCAGGTAAATGCTAATTTGCCATATCAGCTATATCATCAGTTGTGAATTGCATATATAAAACTGTAATATCCTTTTCCTTTTTTTAAAGACAAATGATATCTATGATACGTTTGTAGGCATGTTATTTTTCTGACTTGACAGAATAGTTTGAACATCTTATTTTGTGAGCATCTTTCATGTGGATCTCTCATTCTTGTCAATAACTGTATAACATTGCATTCTACCATACTATAATTTGTGAATTACTGGTGGAAATAAATGATTTTGCAGTTACAAATAATACTCAGTATTGCTTGTATATGTATCTTTAGATATTTGTATGGTTGTAACTGCAAGGTAGATTTCTGGAAGTAAATTCCAATAGTTGAGTTTGTTTATGCTTCTAACAGTGGCCTATAACTCTTCATGAAATAATGTTGTGTTATTTGTAGCAGACTATATATTGGGCTCTGTTTTCACAGGTTCCCAGTAGCTATTATGGTATAAATGTTTATAGTGGTAGAAATTCTACAAGTTTCTCAAAAATAACTTAAAATAGTCCTATCTGTAATCCATTTAGAGTGAAAGGAAAGGGAATAGACAGAGGTAAAACAGAATAATACAAATTTGAAAGAATAGGAGTATGGTGTTATATGTCAATTATATCTCAGTTTTTTAAAAATTTTTAACTAATTGTGCTATTATACCCACAGAAAGAAATTTTGACATCAATTCCAAACCATGAAGCTCTTCTGAGAGACGTAGATATTCTCCATAACTCATCCCAGATGAAGAATATGTTAACTTTCATCGAAGAAGCCTATAAGAGACTGGATGCCCTTTAAGAGTTTTTTAGTCTGTTCTGTATTAATTTAAAGTTTATGAGTTTGTAAAACTTAGCCTATGATGATACCACTGAAGCTGAGGTTTCTTTGGGATTTATTTTCACCATACACTTAAAATTAGCCTCTGTAGATCTATTAGCATCTAATGTAGTTCTAAAAACTGTTTTTAATTGTTGTCAAATCTAGCAACTCACATTTCTGTTGCTGTTTATCCAGTGATTTTCCTGAGCTGCTCTCTAATGATTTACAAAGGCTGAATGGAGTTCTTTTATTGATTAGTGCCGAGGAACTGTGATACTGTAATGCAATATATGGAAAGTGTGTAGAGTGCCTAGCACATAAAAACACAATTGTTTGCAATCATTATTATTTAGTTCATAACTTGCATTTTCCGTCTGGTCATCTGGAACTTGAGAAATCCCCAAATGCTTTTATTCTTTTACATGACCCTCTAGACCTTTTGTGACATAATTAAGATTTCCTAGGTGTCTTTACCTTTGGGAGTAGAATGAACATTTTATTTCTTTGGTTGGATTATTGACTAGATGATGAATATTTTCCACTGTCATCAAAGCATAATTTCATTTAAAAGGAACCTAAACACATTTATTCCCTTAAAAGAAAAACCAAACAAAAAACCCCTTTCGGCAAACCTTTTCTCATTGTAATAATAATGTTAGGAATTTGTTGGACAGTTAGGTAGTCTGGACCAGGGTCCCCAACAAGAAAACATGGAAACAGGACAGCTAAGACAAAACAGTACAAACATCCTATTTTGTACTAGCATTTTGTTTTGCAGCCTTTGTAGAAATGACTTCTGCAAGATGTTTTAAAATGAAACAAAGCATCTGTCACTATCACGAACTGGGGCAGTTAAGACATACGTCCCCATATGTTAGCCCAAAAAGGCCATCAGCACATAAACATTAACCTAATAGGTAGACAGATGCGTGATCAAAGCCCTGATCAGCATGCCTTAGAACACTTTGGTTGCTTAAAATAGTTCTCCAAAAGTGCTCATAAAAACCCCTAGACTTAGAAACTCCAATGCCACCCTCTTGGGTCCCCTCCCTCTTTGGGAGTTTTGTACTGTCGCTCAATAAACTCTGCTTTGCTGGTTACCAGTCTTCGTCTGGTCTACCTCTTAATTCTTCATAGTGGCATGACCAAGAACCTTGGGCATTAAAGGAAAAGATATTCCGAAATATTTTCTTGGGAGTTCATCCAGGATCTCCACCAGCATAAAGGACATCTAACTGTGTATAACAGAAAGCGTCTCTCTCTCCATTTTGTTAAAACAGTGGACACCCATCAGTCACATAAGAGTGGATTAGCATGCCTGCCATTCTCAAATCTCTGGTGACAGGCTCTCTGGGCTCCTTTCTGATTGATCCCCCAACATAAGTTGGGAATATCAGTAAAGTGAGGACTCAGAACTCATTTCAGGCCAGATCACTGGATGTGAGGGACCTAGAGAAAACTGAGCAGTAATTGAGGAGTCCTGACCGAGACTATCCTTTGGTGGACACCCAAAGGCTCTCTGAGGGACCTGGCTCCTTACATGCCTGTCCAGGCATTGAGAGAAAAAACCCTTTACTGCTCTTTTCTCGGACATCCAATGGTTCAGGCGGCCTTCAAGGGATCACACACACAGTTCCCTGTCATGATGAGGAACAGCCTTCCTCCTCTGCCATGTGCCCTGTGGTGGCATCTCTGACTCATACTCCTTACCCCGGCTCCCGGGTCAGATGGAAGGGTGTATTACTATACTGACCAGAAGGGCTGGCAACCAAGGCTTCCTCAGGGTCCTGGCCCATGCTGTGCATCAGGAAGCACCCCCCACCCGCACTGCTTTAATCCCTATATTAGATCACTGGCATCCTCTCCTCTCTGCATAGATGGAGAAGAAATGTGGATGCTCTTTCTGCACAAATGATGGATAGAATCCAACCCCCATAAGCCTAGGCCTGAAGGAGTACTCACACATGGTGGCAGTTGCCATTTTACTACACCTGACAAATTGTTAATTCCCCTATCTATACTTTAAGATAGACACCCCCCCTCCCATATTGGCTTCATCACCTATAGGAAGGAATGGCAAAACAGGGCTGGTAAACCAATGTCTACACAGGCGGCTTCCATCTCCCCAAGTTCCCTCATCATACCCCTCCAAAAGGTGGCCTTTACTAACCTCTTCTTGTGGCTATGCCAGACGGGACAATTCTGTTATGCCATCATGCCAACTTTCAACGAGCCAAAAGAAGTCTAGCATTTCCATCAACTACTCAGGGAGACTTAATAGGTCATAACTGGTACCCCTCAAGTCCCATGGATAGGAAACGAGGGGACAAAAAAGAAAAAAAGATTAGGGCAAGGGTCACTCTCTACAGGTAGGATCAAGCCTGGGTAAGCACAACTACTCCCAGCACCTCACAGAATTGATAGGGTCCTTGGTCGTCAGTCACATAAATGGGCCAGGCCATCAGATCAGGAAAGGTCTTCCTGATCTATTATAAGGAACTGACTTAAGGGATGCCTTTTCCTCTCTTCCTGTAGATGGGCAACTGTAATTCCCTGCCCAACACCAGTACTCCTTTAAGATGCATCCTGAATATCTGGAAACATTTTGACCTGCAAACCTTGAAGAAAAAGCAGCTTACTTTCTTTTGTTCCAAGGCATGACCACAATACAAATTGGAGGAGGAGACATGGCCACTTGTGGGAGGTATCAATTATAATACAAGGTATCAATTTTACAATTAGACTTGTTTTGCAAACGTGAGGGAAAATGGACAGAACAACCCTATGTACAACGTTTCTGGCCCTTAAAGGAAAATAAGGGCCTGTGCCAACAGTGTAGGATTGATTCCATCTTCCTGGCTGCTCTCTCCTGTGGCCGGCCACTAGAGGGGGACAAAGGACTACCACACCCACACTGAAGGTAGATAGGCAAATGGCCTCAAGGTGTTTTTTTGGGGTCTTAGGTCAGTTCCCTCTATCTGAAACCTGTACTGGTGCTTGGGGGCTCTATCCCTTCCAAGAACATGTACCTGGAGAAGGACCAAGGGAAGGAGATGCTGCTATGGCTAGGGTATAGGAGCTCTTTTCATTGCAAGACTTGAGACAAAGGGGAACCTTGGAAAATTTTCCAACAACCCAGACAAATATATTGAAGCCTTCCAAAATCTCACGTTTGAATTAACATGGAAGGATGTAGAGCTCTCATTAAATCAAACCCTCTCCAAGGCAGAGAAATGTGGGTTTCTGGCCACCAGTGAAAAATAGGGAGACAAACAGCAACTTCATTACCAGGGCATGGGTGAGCCATTTGGTGGCTTCCAGTTCCCAAATGGAGCCCACGCTGTCTCTCCCCAGTATCCCAACTGGAACCTAATGATCCCCTCAAAAACTGGTACCAAGCTCACTTCCAGGCTTGCATCCTTGAGGGATTAAGAAGATCAAAGGTTAATTAAGCCTCTGAATTATGCCAAGTTGCCTATCATCACCCAAATTCAAGAGGAAAACCCAACAGCCTTCTTAGGTCGAGAGAGGCTCTCATTAAATACGGCTATCTCCCCCAGTTCTCCCAAGGCAGAGATCATTCTCAAAGACAAATCTCTGAACCAGTCAGCTCCAGATACTCAATAAAAGTTGGTTGTTAGACCAGAGGGGACCCTAAAAGGGCACTTATGCACTGCTAACCAGATCTTTTACAACCAGGCCCAAAAGGAGAGTAAGAAACAAGAAAAGTGACTAAGAAAGAAGTCCAAGACCCTAGTTCCAGCCTTATATACGTTTACCAACTTGGCCCCTCAAGGCTCTGCTACTAAATGCCACTGAAGTGGCTGCCCACAACACTGAAAGTGAGAATGCTCTCAAAAGCAAAAATCAAAGCCCTGCAACCCCTGTCCTACATGTAGAGGAGGACACTGGGAATCTGAATGCCCTTGGGGATCTCAATCTGCAAGGGCTCAGACAACCAGCACTCCCAACAGGGACTGGTGGGGCCCAGGGTCCTTCACAGTGACTCCCCAGCAATAGCTTACCAATGGAAACCCAGAGCCTCAGGTAGTTCTGGAGATAGAAAGCCAGTCAATTTCCTTCTTGATAATACTTTCACTCCAGGCCAACTGTCTAACAACAGCATTGTTGTTAAGGGTGTCACTGGACAGCCCATAACCAGATTTTTTTCAGCCCGTTGGGATGCATTTGGGGAAATCCAATTTTCTCACTCACCTTCTTAATAATGCCTGAGCGCCCCACACATACATAATATCTCTACAGAGATATTATGTCCAGTCTGGAAACTCTCATACTGATACCCACTGGACAGGCTAGCAATTGCTTACCCTTAATAGAGGCTGATATATAGATATAGATATATAGATATAGGTACAGAAATGTATAGATACCATTTATTAATTTTTATTAACATGCAATGTATTATTAGCCCCAAGGGTACAGGTCTGTGAATCACCAGGTTTACACCTTTCACAGCACTCACCATAACACATGCCCTCCCCAATGTCCATAACCCAACCATCCTCTCCCTACCCCCATCTCCCAGCAAATCTGTTTGATTTATGAGATTAAGAGTCTCTTATGGCTTGTCTCCCTCCTGATCCCCTCTTGTTTCATTTTTTCCTTCCCTACCACCCAAGCCCCTCATATTGCCTATCAAATTCTTATCAGGAAGATCGTATGATAATTGTCTTTCTCTGATTGACTTATTTCACTCAGCATAATACACTCTAGTTCCATTTATGTCACTGCAAATGGCAAGATTTCATTTCTTTTGATGGCTGCATAGTATTACAATTACATAGTATTACAATTTATATATATATATATAAAGAATATATATATATTCTTTATCCATTTATCTGTTGATGGACATCTAGGTTCTTTCCATAGTTTGACTGTTGTGGACATTGCTACTACAAACATTCGGGTGCAATAGTGCGATTGCTGGGTCATAGGGTAGCTCTATTTCCAACATTTTAAGGAGCTTCAATGCTGTTTTCCAGAATTGTTGCAGCAGCTTCCATTCCCACCAATAATGTAGGAGGGTTCCCCTTTCTCTGCATCCTCATCAGCATCTGTCATTTCCTGACTTGTTAAATTTTAGCTATTCTGACTGATGTGAGGTGGTATCTCATTGTGGTTTTGATTTGTATTTCCCTGATGCCAATGGATGTTGAACAATTTTTCATGTGTCTGTAGCCATCTGGATGTCTTCTTTGCAGAAATGTCTGTTCATGTCTTCTGCCCATTTCTTTATTGGATTATTTGTTCTTTGGGTGTTGAGTTTGATAAGTTCTTCATAGATTTTGGAAACTGGCCCTTTATCGATATGTTGTTTGCAAATATCTTCTCCCATTCTGTCAGTGTCTTTTGGTTTTGTTGGCTAATTCCTTTGCTGTGAAAAAGATTTTGATCTTGATGAAGTTCCAGTAGTTCATTTTTTCCCTTGCTTCCCTTGCCTTTGCCGGTGTTTCCAGGAAGAAATTGCTGTGGCTGAGGTCGAAGAGGTTGCTGCTTTTGTTCTCCTCAAGGATTTTGATAAATTTCTTTCTCACATTGAGGTACTTCATCCATTTTAAGTGTATTTTTGTGTGTGGTGTAAGGAAATGGTCCAGTTTCATTTTTCTGCAGGTGGCTGTCCAATTTTCCCAATACTGTTTGTTGAAGAGACAAATGTAGGACATTCTTTCCTGCTTTGTCAAAGATCAGTTGACCATAGAGTTGATGGTCTATTTCTGGGCTTTCTATTCTGTTCCATTGATCTATGTGTCTGTTTTTGTGCCAGTACCACACTGTCTTGCAGATGACAACTTTGTAATAGGGCTTGAAGTCTGGAATTGTGATGTCACCAACTTTGGCTTTCTTTTTCAACCTTTCTCTGGCTACCCGAGGTCTTTTCTGGTTCCATATAAATTTTAGGATTATTTGTTCCATTTGAAAAAAATGAATGGTATTTTGATAGGGATTGCATTAAAGGTGTATATTGCTTTAGGTAGCATAGACATTTTCACAATATTTGTTCTTCCAATCAATGAGTATGGAACATTTTTCCATTTCTTTGTGTCCTCCTCAATTTCTTTCATGAGTTTTCTGAGTATAGATTCTTTGCCTCTTTTGTTAGGTTTATTCCGAGGTACCTTATGGTTTGGGGTGCAATTGTATATGGGATTGACTCCTTAATTTCTCTTTATTCTGTCTTGTTGTTGGTGTAGAGAAATGCAACTGATTTCTGTGCATTGATTTTATATCCTGACACTTTACTGAATTCCTGTACAAGTTCTAGCAAATTTGGAGTGGAGTCTTTTGGGTTTCCCCATATAAAGTATTATATCATCTGCAAAGAATGATATTTTGACTTCTTCTTTGCCGATTTGGATGCCTTTAATTTCTTTTCATTGTCTGATTGCTGAGGCTAGGACTTCTAGTACTATGTTGAAAAGCAGTGATGATAATGGACATCCCTTCCATGTTCCTGACCTTAATGAAAAAGCTCTCAGTTTTTCTCCATTGAGAATGATATTCGCTGTGGGTTTTTCATAGATGACTTTGATGATATTGAGGTATGTACCCTCTATCCCTACACTTTGAAGAGTTTTGGTCAAGAAAGGATGCTGTACTTTTGTCAAATGCTTTTTCAGCATCTATTGAGAGTATCATATGGTTCTTGTTCTTTCTTTTATTAATGTATTATATCACATTGATTGATTTACAGATGTTGAACCAACCTTGCAAGCCTGGAATAAATCCCACTTGGTCGTGGTGAATAATCCTTTTAATGCACTGTTCGACCTTATTGGCAGATACTTTGGTTAGAATTTTCACATCTGTTTTCATTAAGAATATTGGTCTGTTATTCCCTTTTTTGTTGGTGTCTTTATCTGGTTTTGGAATCAAGGTAATGCTGGCTTCATTAAATGAGTTTGGAAGATTTCCTTCCATTTCTATTTTTTAGAACAGTTTCAGGAGAATAGGAATTAATTCTTCTTTAAATGCTTGGTAGAATTCCCCTGGGAAGTCATCTTGCCCTGGGCTCTTATTTGTTGGGAGATTTTTTTTTTTTTTTTTTTTAGAAAGTGAGAGAGAGCATGAGAGGGGAGGTCAGAGGGTGAAGCAGACTCCCCATGGAGCTGGGAGCCTGATGCGGGACTCGATCCCAGGACTCTGGGACCATGACCTGAGCCGAAGGCAATCTCTTAACCAACTGAGCCACTCAGGTGCCCCTGTTGGGAGATTTTTGATGATTGCTTCAAACTCCTTACTGGTTATGGGTCTGTTCAGGTTTTCTATTTCTTCCTGGTTCAGTTGTGGTACTTTATATATCTCTAGGAATGTATCCATTTCTTCCAGATTGTCAAATTTGCTGGCGTATAGTTGCTCATAATATGTTCTTATACTTGTTTGTATTTCTTTGGTGTTGGTTGTGATCTCTCCTCTTTCATTCATGATTTTATTTATTTGGGTCCTTTCTCTTTTCTTTTTGATAAGTCTGGCCAGGGGTTTATCAATCTTGTTAATTCTTTCAAAGAACCACCTCCTAGTTTTGTTGATTTATTCTTTTTTTTTGTTTCTATTTCATTGATTTCTGCTCTGATCTTTATGGTTTCTCTTCTCCTGCTGGGTTTAGGCTTTCTTTGTTGTTCTTTCTCCAGCTCCTTTAGGTGTAGGGTTAGGTTGCGTATTTGAGACCTTCCTTGTTTTTTAAGAAAGGCTTGTATTGCCGTATATTTTCCTCTCAGGACTGTCCTTGCTGTGTCCCACAGATTTTGAACCGTTATATTTTCATTATCATTTGTTTCCATAATTTTTTTCAATTATTCTTTAATTTTCTGGCTGACCCATTCATTCTTTAGAAGGATGCTCTTTAGCCTCCATGTATTTGGGTTCTTTACAAATTTCCTCTTGTGATTGAGTTCTAGCTTCGAGCATTGTGGTCTGAAAATATGCAGGAGATTATCCCAATCTTTTGGTACCAGTTGAGATCTGTTTTGTGACCCCGGATGTGATCTATCCCGGTGAATGTTCCATGTGCACTAGAGAAGAATATATATTCTGTTGCTTTGGGGTGAAATGTTTGGAATATATCTGTGATGTCCATCTGGTCCAGTGAGTCATTTAAGGCCTTTATTTCCTTGTTGATCTTTTGCTTGGATGATCTGTCCATTTCAGTGGGGGAGGGGTAAGTCCCCTACTATTATTGTATTATTGTCAATGTGTTTCTTTGATTTTGTTATTAATTGGTTTATATAGTTGGCTGCTCCCATGTTAGGGGCATAGATATTTAAAATTGTTAGATCTTCTTGTTGGACAGACCCTTTGAGTATGATAGAGTGTCCTCCCTCAACTTTTATTATAGTCTTTGGCTTAAAATCCAATTCATCTCATATAAAGATTGTCACCTCAGCTTTCTTTTGATGTCCATTAGCATGGTAAATTGTATTCCACTCCTTTACTTTAAATTTGGAGATGTCTTTGGGTCTAAAATGAGTTTCTTGTAGACACCATATTGATGGGTTTTGGTTTTTTTTTTTTTTTTTTTTTTAATCCATTCTGATACCCTGTGTCTTTTGATTGGGGCATTTAGCCCATTTACATTCAGGGTAGCTATTGAGAGATATGAATTTAGTGCCATTATATTGCCTGTGAGGTGACTGTTAGTGTATATTGTCTCTGTTCCTTTCTGGTCTACTACTTTTAGGCTCTCTCTTTGCTTAGAGGACTCCTTTCAATATGTCCTGTGGGGGGCGCCTGGGTGGCTCAGTGGGTTAAGCCGCTGCCTTCGGCTCAGGTCATGATCTCGGGGTCCTGGGATCGAGTCCCGCATCGGGCTCTCTGCTCAGCAGGGAGCCTGCTTCCCTCTCTCACTCTCTGCCTGCCTCTCTGCCTACTTGTGATCTCTGTCTGTCAAATAAATAAATAAAATCTTTAAAAAAAAAAAAAATATGTCCTGTGGGGCTGGTTCAGTGTTTACAGATTCTTTTAGTTTTTGTTTGTCCTGGAAGCTTTTAATCTCTCCTTCCATTTTCAGTGATAGCCTAACTGGATATAGTATTCTTGGCTGCATGTTTTTCTCATTTAGTGCTCTTAGTATATCAGGCCAGTTCTTTCTGGCCTGCCAGGTCTCTGTGGATAAGTCTGCTGCCAATCTAATATTTTTTACCATTGTATGTTCAGACTTCTTGTCCTGAGCTGCTTTCAGGATTTTCTCTTTGCCACTAAGACTAAGATATAATAGTTTTACTATTAGATCACGGGGTGTGGACCTATTCTTAGTGATTTTGATGGGGGTTCTCTGTGCCTCCTGGATTTTGATGCTTGTTCCCTTTGCCGTATTATGGAAATTCTCTGCAATAATTCTTTCCAATATACCTTCTTCTCCCCTCTCTCTTCTTCTTCTGGAATACCAATTATTCTAATGTTGTGTCATCTTATGGTGTCACTTATCTCTCGAATTCTCCCCTTGTGGTCCAGTAGTTGTTTGTCTCTCTTTTGTTCAGCTTCTTTATTTTCTATCATTTGGTCTTCTATATCACTAATTCTTTTTTCTGCCTCATTTATCCTAGCAGTAAGAGCCTCCATTTTTAATTGCACCTCATAAATAGCTTTTATGATTTCAGCTTGGTTAGATTTTAGTTCTTTTATTTCTCCAGAGAGAGCTTTTATTTCTCCAGACAGGGTTTATCTAATATCTTCCGTGCCTTTATTGAGCCCAGCTAGCACCTTGCGAATAGTCATTCTGAACTCTAGATCCGACACATCACCAATGTCCATATTGATTAGGTCCCTAGCCTTTGGTACTGCTTCTTGTTCTTTTTTTTTTGTGGTGAGTTTCTAAGCATTTTTTTTTTAAATCTAGATAAGAGTATATGAACAAGAGAATAAAATACTAAAAGGGTGGCAAAGACCCTAGAAAAATGTGCATTAACCAAATCAGAAGAGATACCAAATCGTGGGAGAAGAAATGGAGTAAAAAGAAGTTAAAAAATTTTTAAATTAATATATATATAAATATATATAAACATATATTATATTGTATTGTTTTATATATATATATATTTACACAGACATATATTAGACTGGTGAATAGAACAGAGCAACCCACTTGATTTGGGGTGTATTTTGGTCTCTTAGAAGAAACTACCTCCAAAATTTTATAGAAAGAAAATATGTAGATAGATAGATATAGGTAGATAGATAGATATACAAAAATAAGGGTAAACATGATGAAGGGATGGAATATGACTTTAAAGATAAAAATTGTAAAAAGAATTATAAAAAGGGAGTTGTTAAGATAAGTTGGTTGGGAAAAGAAAGAAAAAGAAAATGGAGAGAATTTGCTCAGGCTGAAGACTGGAACAAAGCCCTGTGCTAGATTTGAGGTATGTTTTGGTCTATTAGAAGAAGTTGTATCCCAAAAATTTTTAGAAGAAAAAATCCTGTATGTATACAAAATATAAAGTTAGATATAATGAAGAATAAAATATCACTATAATAATGAAGATTTAAAAAGATTTTTTTAAAGAAATGTGTTGTAAGATAAACTAGTTAAAAGATGTTAAAACAGGAGTCAAAGTTAAAAAAATTAGAGTAAGAAAATAATTTTTTTAATTTAATTAACTTTGCAAGACTAAAGAATCATAGGGAGAAAGCCATGAATTCCATGCTTTGCTTTCCTCTCCTTTGGAATTCTGCTTTTCTTGATCAGTGAGCTTGGTCTTGGCTGGATGTTCTTGCTGATCTTCTGGGGGAATGGCCTGTTGTAGTGCCGGAGGCTAATTGCTCTGCCCTTGCCAGGGGCCAGGCTAAGTAATCAGCTCAGGTTCACTCTCAGGAGCTTTTGTTCCCTGAAGGCTTTCCATAGAGCTCTGGAGGATGGGAATGAAAACAGCGGCCTCCCAATTTCTAGTCCAGAGAAGCAGAGAACTCGGAGCCGCACTCCTCGGTGCACCCTTGGAGAAAAGACCTCAATCACTCCTGTCTCTCTGGTCTCTGGCCATGTTCTGAGCTCACCCAACTTGCCACTGAGCATTTCTGTCTCTGGCACACAGTGCCATTTGGAGTCTCCAAACCCAGCAGATTCCTGCTGCTCTGCTCTTCCAGGGGGATTTCCCCAGATCTGCCACTTGTGGAGTCTCTGCTCAAAGAGCAAGTGGACTGACGGTGCCATGGATCACAATATAAGGTAACTCCCGAGCTGAGAGCTCACTCCTTGGCTCTGTCTCTGTAGCCACCTTCCCCGCTCTAATATCTGTGAGCTCTGCTACACTCAGACATCCCTGATCCTTCGGTGACCCCACGGGACCTGAGACCATGCTGTCCCCACGAGGGCTCCACCCCTGCTTAGCCTCTAGAGTGATGTCCTAAGTGGAGCAGACATTTTAAAGTTCCAATTTTGTCTTTGCTGCTTCCTGGGAGCCGCCCTCTCCTCACAGTCTACCTTCCCCTCACTTCTGCGCATATCCTACCTTTCAGAAAGTGGTCGATTTTCTGTTTCTAGAATTGCTGCTCTTCTTCTCTTCGATCTCCTGTTGGATTTGTAGGTGTTCGGAATGGTTTGATAACTATCTAACTGATCTTCTGCTACCTGATGTCATCTCAGCCTGCTATTCCTCCACCATCTTGACTCCTCCTGTAGAGGCTGATATTTATCCTCAGGTCTGGGCAACTCAGGGAGAAGTGGGCTTGGTCTAAACTGCAGTGTATAGCCACATGCACCTTAAAGACCTCATAACTTTCCCTGTTGGAAACAATACCCTCTAAAACCAGAAGCAAGGGATGGCCTAATAAAAATCATAAATAATCTAAAGCAGCAGGGGCTCTTAAAACAATGCAACAGCCATGTAACACCCCAATTTTGGGGGTAAAGAAACCTAATGAGGGGCACTGGGTGGCTCAGTTGGTTGAGGGTCTGCTTTCGGTTTGGGTCATGATCCCAGTTCCCTGGGATGTAGTCCTGCATCGGGGTCCCCCCTCAGTGGGAAGTCTGCTTCTCCCTCTCTCCCTGCCCAACTCATGCGCACATGCGCACTCTCTCTCTCAAATAAATAAAATCTTTAAAAAAAAGAAAGAAAGAGAGAGAGAGAGAGAGAAAGAAAGATAGAAAGGAAGCGTGAGAGAGAAACCTAGTGGGGAATGGAGATGAATATAAGACATTGGCATTATTAATGAGGCTGTGGATACAATTCATACTGTGCTTATAAACCTTCATGCCCTACTGGCTCAAATCCCCTTAAACAGCTGTAGACTTAAAAGATGCCTTCTATTGCATTACACTTCATTCAAATTCTCATTTCCTGTTTGCATTCAAGGAGCCCGCTAATCCGACCACCCAACTAACATAGACAGTTTTACCCCAGGGGTTCCAAGATAGTCCCCATTTATTTGGACAAGCTCTGTCCCAAGATCTCTCAGATTTTTCAGCTGAAAACTGCATCCTACTATATAGTATGTAGATAATCTCCCCTTATGTGTCTCCTTTGAGCAAATCATTCAAACAGCAACCAAAAACTTCTCACTTCCTGGATAGAAAAGGATATAAGGTTTATCAGTGCAAGGTACAATTATGTAAGACATTTGTCAAGTATGTGGGCATGGTCCTCACAGAGGAGACAAGGAGACTGGTAGAAGATAGGGTTTATTACCTATCTTCTATTACCTCCTACCATCCCCCTAATATTAAAACAAGTAAAGGGGTTTGGGGGCATAACTGGATGCTGTCACTTGTGGATACCAGGGTATGGAGAAATAACACATGCTGTTTATCAGTTGTTGAAGGACACTCAGACAGCCGGTTCCCACCTATTAATGTAAACTCAAGTCAGAAAAAGCTTTTAAAAGCCTCAGAGGGGCCTTGCTCAGTGCCACAGCTTTAAGTCTTCTTTCTGGGAGGGCTATCAACACATATGTGACAAAAAGAAAAGGAATGGCATTGGGTGTCCTAATCCAGGCAATGGTGGCAGCCACCAGAGGCTACCAAATTAATTTTGGAACAGGATCTTACCATACACAACCCCCATAATATTCAAGGTCTCCTGTCAACCAATGGCAGTCACTGGCTCAGACAGCTTCTTCCTGTGGTACCAGCCACTACTGGAGGGTCCAATCATGCAAATAAAAACCTACCACCTCCTATCAAGAACACTTAGACCTCTGGGAATGGAACCCTGACTGCTGTTTTTCAATAGCACCCTGGTCCAGCAAGAAACAGATGGGTCATCGCTCCCTTTCCCTGACGGCAGTTAGGGTCACTTCTTCAGATGGGGGCATGTTAGGAGTTAGTTGGACAGTTAGGTAGTCTGGGCCAGGGTCCCCAGCAACAAAACATGGAATCAGGGCAGCTAAAACAAAACAGTGCTATCATCCTATTTTGCACCTTTGACAAGACTACACTAGCATTTTATTTTGCAGCCTTTTCAGAAATAACTTCTGTAAAATGTCCTAAAATGAAACAATTAACTATAAAACATTTGTCACTATCACAAACTGAGGCACTTAAGGCATAAATCCTCACATCAGCCCCAAAAGACCATCAGCACATAATGACCAAAGCCCTGATATAGCACGCCTGAGGACACCCTGGTTGCTTAACATATTTCTGGGAAAGAGCTCTTAAAACCCACTGGGCTTAGAAACTCCAAGGTGAGTCCCCTTGAAGGTCCCCTCCCTCTCTGGGAGTTTTGTACTATCGCTCAATAAACTCTGCTTTGCTGCCCACCATTCTTCGTCTGGTCTGCCTCTTCTTTCTTCAAAGCGGCATGCCCAAGAACCATGGGCATTAAAGGAGAAGAAATTCTGAAACGATAGTAAGTATATACATGTGAATAAATTACCACTTAAATATATTAAAAACCTTTTCTAGTCACTATAGTATTTTTTCTGATTTGCTTTTATTCTTGTAAAATAAAATATCTGCAATTTCTAATTATTTTCTTTCTAGCCTAGAGTATCTTGTCAGTTAGGGTAGAAGGTATCACAATTCTGTTGATACCCTCCAGGCAGAAATGGCCAACACCTCAGCTTTAGCTAAACAAATTCAGTGTAATGCTCATCACAGTGAGGGAGACCACATTTTCATGTGGAACCCTGGGGAGCTTAGTAAAAGAGTCAAAAACAATATCCTCTTAGGAAATAATAGTTGGGGAGAAAATTAGTGGGTTTTAGAGGAAAAGTCTTCAAGAAAGGAAACCTGTAGTGCAGCATTTGAAGAAAATATGTTTGTGTCCTTTGGACCCGCTATATGCCAGGCAAAGCCACTAAAAGAGAATACAAAATCTCCATAAAACCCCTCACTTGGAAACTTAGAACTTCTTGTTTTTAGAGTGATGAATAGAGCCCCAACTCACTGATTTTTTATCATTAATCATGATGTTTATTACGGCTTTCATTGGGTAGGGAGAAGTTAGATCAAAGTCTGTTGTTTCTCTCTGAACATCCTCTCAACAGTGACTACTTAGCTGGGATTCTAACTCACCACTTTTGCTGAGTGATATTTTTCACCATGCACAGACTGACCAAATAACCCTCTTACAGCTTTTAAAGGTATGTGATCTGATTTTGAAGGATCTACCGTATCTTCTGGTAGATAGCAGGCAATCCAAAACGTACACGATATTTTATTTAAAGGCTATATTTGGGTGCTCCCTTTGTGAAGAATTTAAGAGTTAATTACAGACCCAAATACAGTTAAAATTCAACTGCACGCAATCCCAGTCATTCAGATGGTGGTCCTCCTTTGTAGCATCTTCACTTACCTAAGCTCTCACACACACAAGTCATGACAACAGTACATCTCCTCTCCACAACACTTGTCACAGGCTTTCAAGTGTAAAACACACATATTTTGGGATGGAAGACATACAGTATAAATACACAGTATCAGAGAAGGAAGGTAAATTGTGATTTGAGAGACAAATGGGTATTCTGTACAGATATGTAGCAGAGCTTCATACACTGTCAGTTGTTTAAAATTCTCATTTTTTAGGAACCCTTCCATTTTCCCCAACTTTAAGTTGGGCATATGCTTAACAAACAGGTTTTTGCTTAAATATTAGACACATGAACTGGAACCTGAAATTAAGGGATATATCTTCCTTTATTTGGTTGGATAGAATTTCCTGACATTCTCAACCCAAACTAAATGCAGGTGCGCCTGTCAAACTTAGTATGTAAGTCATTCAGGTTGGCTTCGTTTCCAAACACAAGTCTTCTAAATCCTCTCATGTTTCATTCATTGTCAACAAACACTCAGCTTTGAGGAGAGGAGAGGAAAGAAGGAAAGGAAGAGCATAGAAAAGTTCAGATTTCCCATTTGGACTTTATCATGTATAAAGTAACTAAGCCATTTTTTTGTATTCCCACTAGCGTTTCTTAAGAGTTGCTGCCACTGAATGTATTTTGCTACCATATAAAAGCAGAGATCTTATATTTTATTTATTTATAAGAACGGTCTTTCAGGCCAGAGTTACGCTTTCATTGATTAATGTTAATAACATATTTTAAGTGCTTGTTATGTGCTGATAAATTCTTCAATGCCACAAAGAATCTTCAGCTCTTAAAACTAGAATGACTATAATTAATTACATTCCTTGAAAAAAATTTCAGTTAGTGAGTCTGTTGTTGGTAACAGTTCAGCCAGAGGAATTACAAATCTTTACCTTCCAATTCTAGAACACATGCGATTTCATGAAATGGAGACAGCGTCTGCCGTCTGCTTGGTGCCTAGCGGAGAGTCTGCTTCAACATTCTTTCCTTATACTGCCCCTCCTCTCACTCGCCCTCACTCTCTCTCTCTCTCTCTCTCTCTCAAATAAATAAATAAATTTTTAAAAAGTTATCAATATACACAGATCAAAAAAGACAGTCTGCCTTTCATATCCAGTAATTGTCATCTAATACAATTTCTCTAGTTACTTTAATCTCTAGTCACAGCTACCCATTGTGTTACTTAACAAGCATCTTCAAGTACAGAATGCCCCAGGGACACCTGGGTGACACATTTTTGAAGCATCTGACTCTCGATTTCAGCTCAGGTCATAATCTCAGGGTCATGAGTTCAAGCTCAGGTTGGGGAACTCCATTCAGCAGGGTGTCTGCTTGAGATTCTCTCCCACTCCCTCTCCCTCTGCCCTTCTCCCTCATTCTCTCTCTCTTTCCCTCCCTCTCTCCCTCTCTCTCTCAAAATAAATGAATAAATCTTTAAAAAGAAAAGAAAAAAAGACACCTGGGTGCCTCAGTTGGTTAAGTGCCTGCTTTTGGCTAAGGTCATGATCCCAGCGGCTTGGGATAGAGTCCCTCATCGGGCTTCCTGCTCAGTGGGAAACCTGTTTCTCCCTCTGCTTGCCCCTCCCCCTGCTTGTTCTCTCTCTCTCTCTCTCTCTGTCTCTCTGACAAATAAATACAATAAATTTTTAAAAAAAAGAATTCCCTGACTTTCCCCATCATTTGATATTGACTTACAAAACATAAAGATGATAAATAGTAGTATCCTCTATCCTCCCCCGTGACCACATTCAAATTGAAGGACTCTACTAATGCCATTGAAATATTCATACTGTTAATTATCTCAAAGCTCAGGTATTGCATTGTGGGCCAAGATGCCCATACAACTGTTCACATGTCACTTGAAATTGCAGCCATTTGAGGAAAGCAAGTAAACTCTTTTCATTTAAAAGTATAGGGCAAGAGAATTAAAATTATCAGAAACACTCTCAATTCCACAAGTATATGCTTTAGAGATTATCCCTTGGTCAGCTTTGGAAGTTTAGAGTAGCAAAATCATTTCTTCCAAATAGATGAAAATATAGGGGCACCTAGGTGACTCAGTCTGTTATACGTCTGCCATTGGTTGAGTTGATGATCTCAGGGTCCTGGGATCAAGTCCCAAATCCAACTCCCTGCTCAGTGGGAAGTCTGCTTCTCCCTTTACCTCTGCCTCTGCCCCCTGCTCATGCACTTTTCCTGTGTCTTGCCCTCTCTTTCAAGTAAATAAATAAAATCTTTTAAAAAATAGGTGAAAATATAAAATCTTTTAAAAAATAGGTGAAAACCTCTTTGTCATTTTCTATTGTACCCCATTCACCTGAGTCTCATTCCTTTTTATTTTTTCATGAGATCTTAGCAGATAGTGGGTTTGGGGTCCAGAAAATGTCCATCTTTAAATCAAGATTAGTATTCACTGTTTTTTACACCATAAGTCTAAATCTGAGAGAAAGGAAGGGGTGAGGTGAAATACTCATGCTGTATGCATGAGGCTTTTCACCTGACACCATTATCTCCTCCCTATTAACAGGTGTGGGCACTTTTTTGTTTTTCTCTCCCTTCTCTTTCCACTAAGGACTAATTAGGGAAGTAGGCTTGAAGAATAAACTCACCATTTATGAAGAAGGAACCACTGACCTGATAGAAACTGAACTCTCAACACCAGGTAAGCATTCCTTCATTAAAATAATAAATTTTAAATCATTAATTAAAATTGCAAGAAGAAATGGGAGAAATAGGGAGGAGAGATGAATTTCAGCATTATACAGGAAGGATAAATCATAATTAGGATTATGGGGAAAGATGTTTGCTTTTTGTTTTTGTTTTTCTATTTCAAATTTTGATTTGGGGAAAATAAGCATTACAAAATATAAAATCATTTGCACTGATGGGGCACAACTAGAGAAACAGGTAAGAGAGGCATCTCTGAAAGGAAAGCCTATCATCTAAAAAATAATTACAAGCATCAGATCACAAGAGCTTTAAAAAAATTCTCTGTCTCACTAACAGATGTTCTCTCCCCCACAGATGTTCATGTAAGTGCTATGTTACCTTATAAAAGCAGAGACCTTATATTTTATTTATTTATAAGAAAGGTCTTTCAGGCCAGTGTTATGCTTTCATGGATTAATGTTGATAACATATTTTAAGTGCTTGTTGTGTGCTGATAAACTCTTCAGTGCCCCCAAAGAATCTTGGGCTCTTAAAACTTGAATGACTATAATTAATTACATTCCTTGACAAAGATTTCAGTTAGTGAGTCTGTTGTTGGTAACAGTTCAGCCAGAGGAATTACAAATCTTTACCTTCCAATTCTAGAACACATGTGAATTATGGGGAATTTATAATTTATTGGTGAGATTATGATACTCTGATCTTGTAGTTCTCAGAATTAATGGTTGTCATTATGACTTTCTAATATAAATCAAAAATCTGTAAAATATATTTTCTGCATCCTTGAGAATTTCTTCATTCTGCTCTGTGCCCTTAAAACTATCTTTGTATTTCATAAGAGAAAGGTCCTCAGGAAATTCATCACTGTTTACTGAAAGAACATTGTCCACTGGTGTACATTAATTATAGTGTCTTCCCCTCTGTGAACCCATGGGAGAAATGTCTCTCTGATTTTAATGTCACCAATATTTGTCACCCAGCACAGTTTGTGAACAGAAAAGTATACTGAAGCCAGATCAAGGAGGGTTTTGATTATTTAGAAGTTAGAGAATTTCATTTAGAGATAATACAAGTGAAAAGTCAAGCAAATGCTATGATAAAGAGCATAAGAATAATTTTTTTAAAAGATTTATTTATTTTAGAGAGAGAGAATGAGAGTGAGCGAGAGAGTATGAACAGGGGCAGAGGCAGAGAGAGAGGTAGAGAAGTCCTCAAACAGATTCCCCATGGAGCACAGAGCCTGACGTGGGGCTGGATCCCAGGACCCTGAGATCATGACCTGAGCCAAAATCAAGAGCTGATGCCCAACCCTCAGAGCCACCTGGGTGCCCCAAGAGTGTGAGAATAATTTTATGGACAAACTGAATCGCGTAACTAATCATTTTTGTTTCTCTTACGTTGGCTGCCAGGAAGCTTACAGTACAAAATGTGTTCTCACCTGCTGCAAATCCCCTGCTTCTCATTGTTGGTGGTGGTTTTGTTCAGCAAGGTCACAGGGATCACCATCTGTAGGGAAAACGTAAGATTAGGTTCCTGCAAGCCTCTGGTCACAATGTTTTTATCAGAAGACCAACACAAAACCTTTCTTTTTTTAAAATTTACTTTTAAAGATTTTATTAATTTTGTTGAGAGAGAGAGAGCACACACAGAAGCAGGGGAGGGATGGATGCAGAGGGAGAAGCAGATTCCCCACTGAGCAAGGAACTCGATGTGGGTCTTGATCCCAGGCCCTGAGATCATGAGCTGAGCCAAAGGCAGCTACTTACCCTGCAGAGCCACCCATGCATCCCAACATATAATCCTGTTTTATGTGCACTTCTGTTTAAAGACACATTATTTAACACTTGTTGATTTTTTATTATCATTGAACTCCCAGTCAAGAGCATTATAACCCATAATTGAAAAAAGTTTGTGTAACACATGTATGTATCTTCTCAGTAAGACCCATCACAGTCTTTTTGCCATAGGAACACTAGACAGCATTTAAGTACTATGCTTGGGACAACTTTTTTTTTTTTTTTTAAAGATTTTCTTTGCTTGTTTGACACAGAGAGAGAGAGAGAGAGAGACAATGAGAGAGGGAATACAAGCAGGGGGAGCAGGAGAGGGAAAAGCAGGCTTCCCGCAGAACAGGGAGCCTGATGCAGGGCTCCATCTCAGGACTCTGGGATCATGACCCGAGCCGAAGGCATATGCTTAATGACTGAGCCACCCAGGTGCCCCTTGGGACCATTTTAAACAGTGAAATTACCAGCAGAAAGTGAACACCACAAAAGAATGTGGCACAAATACATCGTTATAAAGGGCTTGTTTAGAGTATAAGAGCTGGAAAGAGAGGTCAGCTTCTGCAGCATCCACTGACAATATTGGCTTTGGAGACTCAAATATGTCCACAAATGACTGCAAAAACACTGTCACTGTGGGTTTGGAGGGTTCTAGGTGAATCTTAGCAAGTAGGTGAATTCACAAATGTGGAATCTGTAAATAAAAAGGATCAACTCTGTATGTAGAACTATAGTCCATATGCTTTGTCTGCTGGCCTCACTCTTGACCCCATATTATGTTTACACCTCTGTTTTCCCCTTGCCTGAATTTTAATTCAAACTTAATTTTTCATCATATATTTTACCTACACTTATAAGTGGTTTCAGGAACTTTGAGGAACAAACGAGGCAATAAAGCAAATCACCATCAAGTTCTTAGAATTCCTACCATTTGTGCTAGCTACTTTGCTATGTATCAAGACATAAAAACATCTCTAGGCATAAAATGTAATAAGAGATACATGATCAGTTTCTCTATGAAATAATTCTATCTTATTTTCTCAAATATTGAATTAGAATAAATGAATGTATTTAACATGAGGATCTGCTAAGAAGTTAATATTTTATTTAGAGATAGCATGAGGGAGTGAAATGTCAAGCAGGTACAAGTGTGAAAAGATGATGCCTACATGTCTCCTTCCTTTGCTCAACCTGAACCCTGGAAACTCAATCTTTGCAAAGCTTCTCCTATCGGCCCAGACTATGAGTACTAGGGTCCAGGAAGCTAATTTTCTGGTGCTGCCCCTAGTATCTTTTCAGAGTCCTGGAGAGAATTATAAACACCTCAGGTGTCCCACTCAGCAGCCTGCAGCCACAGGACTTGGTCACAGGAGATATGCTTCGTAGAAGTTCAGACTCATGTAAACCATATGATGGAGTTGCATGGTGGATTTTAAATCATAATCAAACACTTGAGTATCCTATAGTCACACAGAGCTGCCACATACTGAGATCAAGTAGTAACGTCCTCTATCTGGGGGATGTGCTGTACAGGAAAAAATTCACTGCAGTCTCAGAAACACCAGGTTCTCATGTCTAGTTGAGGCATTTTCGCCATCCTAGTGCCTGTTTGTTGAGAGTAAGTGGATAAACTCTAGTGCATCGAATATAGAGAAAAAAGTTTGTTTAATTCAGTCGAGACCTGATTGGAATGTTGAGGGGGGTGGGTGAAAGTTTTCTTAAGGACAAAAAGCAGGGGATAGGAAGTCCCCAAATCTAGAAAAAAATAACTGCCTCTGAATGGCTGAATTGCATGCATTATATTAAGTCCCTTTTTCGTTCCTTAATTTTGTCTAACTAAACAGAGTCTCAGCCTTTGCTCACATCTGATTCTTTATCTTCAACCTAGGTGTTTCTCTGCAAGTGGCTTCCCATAAGCACCTGATGCCTGACCCACTCACATCTTCCACCTTTGCCCCACATTGTAAAAAGAACTTTCCCTGCTTACCCTAAGACTCTTACTCTGAGCTTCCTCTTAACCATTCAGCAAGCACATAGAATGCCCTTTTCCTGGAATACAATAGAGCACAAAGCAGACACGGGCCCTTTCCTTCTTATACCTCCCAGTCGACTTGAGACAGACTCAATGAAAACACAAACAGATGTGAAATTACAACTGTTTCTGTGTCTCACAGGAAGAGTTGAGCAAACAGTGAGTGTGTATCATAGGAAGACTTAACCAACATGGATACTCACCTCTTTCCTGGATTAGGTCATTAACATTCCCTACTTCCACGTGCTCTCTGGTGTCCCCACCCCAGTGCCTCTCATCTTCCCTCTTCTTCCCTCATCAGAGGGAGCAATGGCATTCCGAATTCCACCCAGTGAAAACAGGACTTCAAGGATGTTCCTCAGGAGATTTAAACGTTAACAAGGAAAAGCTGAACTCATCCCTTCAGCTTTCTCGTTAGGTGTGGAATTGCTAGAGTTCTGGAGAAGATGCTGGTGCTCAACTGTTCTACCAAATTACTGATCCTGGAAAAAATGTTGAAGAGTTACTTCCCTGAATCACTCAAGGTATTCTACACTTAAGCGCTCTCTTTTATTTCTTTATTTTATTTATTGTGAATAAGGTCAGACTTGTGGCTGTTTTCCCAGTTTTTCTGATGTCAGGGCTTTCCTATTAAACCTATTAAAACAGATGGTTTCCCATTTGTCTCCTGCTAGAGACTGATCCCAAGCAGCATAGATATGGCTGTGACAATTATTTTTTTTGACAGTCATTCTCGATGACCTCTAGGAAAATTTAGGTAGTGCTGGATTAGATTATTTCTAGGTAGACTCGAGTTTTAAACTTTTCTTAATGGCAGAAGAGTATAGATTAAGTAGCATTGCTCATAAGAACATAACCTAGGTTCACAATAGAGCTGAGGTCCAGGAATCATAAAATTCTTCTGGCTATTTCAACATCTTTATTTATTTTTTTCAATGGCTTTGTTGGTCATGAAGCCTCTGTTGAAGTCTTCTCAAAGCCTGTGAGGGCCTGCTGATAACTCAGAGCTACTGTGGAAAAAGACAATCATCACAGATTACAAATAAATATGAGATTTAAAATATTTTAAGCACTTGGAGAAAAACATGCGAAGTGCAAAGAAATTGTCTTTGAGGGCTGCAATTCTCAACCAAGGAGATAGCCCTACAATATGGATTTTCAAATGTAAGTGGCAGGGGGTATAACTCAGTGGTAAGAACATTTGACTGCAAATGTGATGGCTGCTAATAACCCAGAAGAGATATAATGAATCACAATTTCTAAAGACAGAGACCAGAGAACTGTGTATTGGGCTCACACCCTCGATAATCCTTATTTACACTAAACTTTAACAGAAGTTATCTAGAGCACTAGGTGATTAAACCTAGTCATCTTGCCTCATGGATCATGCTTAAACTATGTGTGGTAGGGAAAATCTGAGTGATAATTTGGGAGCATATGGTTTAAAGAGTACCAAATGGACAGTCCGACTCAAAATGTCCCATTTTGAATGTGGACACTCTGGAGAATAAATGTTTGACCCACTCTTTTGCCAAAGAGAAATAAAAAGGTTTTGGTGACCTTCACAGGGTCATCTAAGATCACATAATCCTCAAGACGAATGATGGGCTCTTACATTATAAATAGTATGTGGGTAGTACTTTGGCATACAAATAATTTCAATTTATTTTATCCTTCCAACAACTTTGTAAGATGACTATTAACCCATTTTAGAAATGAATAAGTTAGCATCCAAAAAAGGCTAAAGCAAGTAAAAAATCAGTTGAATCCTGGTTCCTTTGATTTCATAGCTACTGCTTCTCTTCTAGCAACTTAACTACCAGACACCCAGGTGAGGAATCATAAAATTTTTCTGGCTATTTCAATTTTTTCTTTTTCTGTTTTTTGTTTGTTTGTTTGTTTTGGTTTTCTTTTTTTTTTGATACCTCCCATAGTGCTTGGCATGGGGCTTTGCCCATATAAGTACTCAATAAAATGTTGTTGGTTGGTCACTAGCAGTTTATGAAATAGTTACTTATTAACCCTCACCTGTTCAAATCTTATTTTCAAGGACCTCTGAATTCAGATTAGTTGAGTTGCTCAGAATAGTAGGTATCCTTCTTTAACATACCTTTTATGTTGTCTCATTTGAACTTTATAAAACCTATTAATTCCTCTATAATATTAAAAACTGAATAAGCAGGTAATTGCATTATACTTTTACAGATGATATTACAAAATCCCCTCCCTTTATCTAAGTGCTAGAGTTCAGATTTAAATCCAAGCTATCAGATTCCAAACTGCATGGTTGTGGTTTTCTGTTGTTTTTCATTGTTGGTTTTTGGTTTTATTATTATTATTTTTTTAATCCTTCTCATAACACCACTTGAAGTAAGAGTTAAAGAAATCAAACACGTAGGCACAAATCATTCCCTTCCTCATATCATCTTCTCGTTAATAGCTGCTTAGCTTGGCACTCCCAGTTTCTCATTTTCTGTACACAGAGTCTCTTCACCTTTGAATCTTATTCTTTTATTTTTTCAGTTATTGGATTGTTTTATAACGTCTGGCTTGGGTTCTCTGACCATAATTTCAAAATACCTCTTCAGTTACACTATGCCCTTTAGAGAATCAAAATGATAAAGAAATACTTGTCTTGTTGTTTCACACTTCCTCCATTTTTTTGGAAGCTATGGCTATGTATTTTATAATCTGATTTTTTAAAGTTTTTATTTAAATTGCAGTTAGTTAACATATAGTATAATATTAGTTTCAGGTGTACAATTTAGTGATTCAATGCTTCCATATGTGACCCAGTGCTCATTACAACAAGTGAACTCCTTCTTAACCCCCATCACTTATTTCACCCATCCCCCCTCCTACCTCACCTTAGTATTTCAGTGATTAAATATCCCTCTAAATTTCCTTCACAAATTCCAACTGCTCATTCTTCCGGCATCCTTACTTCCCCTAGCTACTTCCCCTCTCCTCTCAACACGCACCCTTTGAATAAATAGGTGTTAAAGAATTTGTTTCATTGTCTTCAACCAATGCCAACTCTTTCAGTTGGTTGCAAAACTCTTATAAACAAGCCATTTTTTTCCTTTCACAATCTGAATATCAGAATTTTTTTTTCCTTTTAACCTCAACATTGCAATCATCTTTAAGCTTAATTTTTTAATAATGATGTATGGTTTCTTCATGGGAAAAAAACACTCTAATAAATTTATGACTATGTATATATAAGATCAGCATCCCCAAAATTTAATAATTAAACAGAGCAACCATGACTCTTCCAGGTTAATTTAGGTCTTGAATTTTCACTAAGTGTGATCCATGCCACACGTTAGTATTAGCCAGACCAAATTAAGGAACGATACATTCTATAAGAAGATTTGAGTGAGGTCCCAGATTGGGAAAGAGAAAAGAGAGTTGAATAATGTTCTAGGTATTGAGGAACATCATTTGAATCAAGATGTAATATAAGAAGTAAAATGTAGTTTCTAATGCTCCTATAATTTAAATTGGTTTTCACTGAAGAATAACACATACTAGAAGGTGCACATAACATAATTATGCCACTCAATGAATTTTCATAGAGCAAATACTTATATAAGTTGCATTCCAATCAAGAAAGAACATTACTTCAGACACAATTTCTCCCCAGCCCCCCAGTGCTTTTTTCCAAACATTCTCTTTCCTAGCTCTCCATAAGTAACCAGCATCCTGACTTCTAAAGCCATAATGTGGTTTTGTCATTTCTGAATATAATGTAAATTGAATCACATAGTATGTCTTTTCATATCTACCTTCTTTTGTTCACCATTAAGTTTCTGTTTTGTAATTTATAGTATGAATATGCCACAATTTATTCATTTTTTCCCACTGCTGTTGGACACATTGATTGTTTTCAGTTTCTATCTATGATGAAAGTGCTGCTAAGAACACTAGCCTGTAACTCACTCTCGTTGTTACCACCACAACTTCTTCTCTATAAGCACCCCTGGCATATGAAGGTTGTTTTATAGGGATGGCATCTTTTATTCTAAGTGGAGGAAGAAATATGAAAGGGCACAGGTCAGAATTCTAATACTCAGTATTGTTTAGTCAACAACCAGTTGATCCACTATGTCAGACTCCATGTACATAGCAATGAATAAGACATAGTTATGACCCTCAGGGAATGCTTAGAGAGCCTTCCTCTATCAAATCTGAAAGGCAGGGGGCTTTTTGGGGAGGGGAGTTACCCTCAATGATGTCTAATTGTAACTCAGGGTTGAAGGAGTAGTTGTATTAAGCAGGTTATTTTTGGAGAGTATAATAAGCTTCAAAAGCAGCTGAACATCAAAATTATTTGTGGAATTGTAAAAGATATTATAAGCCCTAAATCCATACATCAGATTCTGATTCCTTCTGTAAGTATTTATTATTGACCCATGTGCCATGTAGTCAGCCTGTTGTTTTGGTATCTCTCATTGTTGTACAGAAAAACCTAAGTTTAGGGAGAGATTTCATAGGTTTTCCTAGTTTTTTTTTGTTTTTGTTTTTGTTTTTGTATTTTTTACCAGTTTGCATGTACAATAATGAAATAACAAGAGAAAAGTTTGTATGTGTGCATGTTGTATATATGTGCATATAAAAAAATTTCCCTTCTCATGGCCACAACTATATAATACAAGAAATGAAAACAGTAATATGCAACTGAAAGAGTTAGTAATGTGACTGGCTTGTCTTTCTGGGTTCTCTGGCTCAGGTTTATGGAGCAGTAATGAACATGAATCGTGGGAATCCCTTTCAGAAGGAGGTGGTGGTGGATTCGTGGCCAGACTTCAAAGCTGTTATCACCCGGCGACAGAAAGAGGTACAGACTGGAAAGGACAGAGAAACAAAACAAAACTAAACAAAATACCCCCTGAAAACCCAAGAGTTGGCATCAACTGGAAAGAAAAGATTGGGTAAAGGGGATATTATAACCATTACAGTCATATATATTAGCTTAATAAGGTACATATTTCACCATTAATTTTTTTTTAATGATTTTATTTATTTGAGAGAGAGTACAAGGAGGGAGGGCCAGAGGGAGAAGCAGACTCCGCGCTGAGCAGGGAGCCCAACACAGATCAGGATCCCAGGACCCTGATATCATGACCTGAGCCTAAGGCAGAGGTTTAACCACTGAGCCACCCAGGTGCCCCTCACTATTAGCCTCTGATTTGACTGGCTTTGGAGTTGCAGACATGGAAAACGGCTAGCTTAAATGTGTTCAAAAAAGTGTTCCTTTAGTGTTTCACAATCTCTAGAACCATGAAGGATACGTACTTGTGTATATTAGTTTTTCCTCTGGTTTGATGTTTTCCTGTGACCAACAACTTTGGTAATGTGGTAAATGCATAGGGAGACTGAAAAAGATGACATCTGCCCCGTTTTGCAAGGACAAAGAGCTCACGTGATCAAATATGTTGCCCTGACCACATTAGGAAAATTCTGATAGTTCTATTTAATTCTTGTAGGTGGCTCCATTAAGTTATACCCTTTCCATTTTTTTTTTTAAGATTTTATTTACATATTTGACAGAGAGAGACACAGCGAGAGAGGGAAACAAGCAGGCTGGGGGCGGGGTGTGGAAGAGGGAGAAAGCAGGCTTCCCCATGATGAGGAAGCCCAATGTGGGCTTGATCCCAGGACTCTGGGATCATGACCTGAGCCAAAGGCAGGTCATGACTGTGCCACCCAGGTGCCCCCTTTCCATTTTTATAAATAAATGACTGTGCCACCCAGGTGCCCCCTTTCCATTTTTATAAATAAATAAAATCCTAGAAAAAGATGGAATAAGGATCTTAAAACTTTCCAAATACCAGAAGAATAATCAAGCAAAACTTCCAAAATATCTGTTCCTTCCCTCACCAGAGTGTATTAGCCACATTCCTATCTAGCCATTGTTTATAGGTGGCTGATTTTGGCAGTGGGAATGATCTAAGCATAAGCTGTCAATGTACTTAATTTATCTAGGATTTGAGTTACCTAGAGGACATATTTATGTTTTTACAATTATGTCTTCTGTCCCAGGCTGAGACAGATAACCTGGACCATTATACTAATGCCTACGCTGTGTTCTACAAGGATGTCAGGGCTTACCAATGCCTGTTGGAAGAACATGATGTTATCAACTGGGATCAAGTTTTTCAAATACAAGGTGAGATCAAGCACAGACACTAAGCAGTCTTCTTTTTCACATTTTTGTCATATACATCAAATAGATTATGATATCTGTTTCACATATATGATAATATATATACTTAAGTGCACAAATTCATAGATATACATTTTATATAGTTACAATTTTTGTACTACAGTTTCCTAAGAACACTTGTTTTATTCCTAAAGAGGCTTGGCCGTTGGGGTAAGTAGGCACCGTTTAAATTGGGCTGCTTTCAAGTGACATTTTCCCCCCACTGTTACTGTAATTTCACAGCATATTTTTCTTTATTCCTTTAATCATTTCCTGTTCCAATCTTTTAAAGTGACTCTAACTTCAATATAAGCCAATAGGTAAGTCTTTCCTTCTTTCTGAAGCAGCTGATTCTGGAAAGAGATAATTAACTGATCTGCATCGGATATCCTGGCATGATTTAGTAAGATAAGTGTATATCTGAGATCCAAGGAGATAATTGCATGGTTATCAATGCTAATGGAAGAGCTTTGGCCAAGACCAATAACCTACATTAACAGTTTGTAATACTGTGCATGGACAATTTCAGCTTCAGTGGCTTACTTTTCCAACTTCTCGTGATGACTGGGGAGATGATACAGTCAATGAAGTTCTTGTTTTTAACTGTTGCATTGAAAGTGAGTTCCTTCATCATTGCCAGGAAGGCAGGGTCCACCAGGTCAGAAATACAAAGTCTGGTCATTTTTTCCAGCAGCAAACAGCTGAAGCCCTCTCACAAGGAAAAAGCTCCTGTCTACTTTCAAATGATGACTAAGACATATTCATGACCTAAAGACTTGGGGTGTTTTATAACATCTCTTTGGAAATGCTCACAAAGGTGTTATAGTGGAAGTTCTGGACTGTCTCTGAATTTTACAGATTTACCCCAGTTACGCTGGTGAGACGTGAGACAGGGTTCTACCATTCACTTAGCCAAGCTAGCAAAATTTTCTTGCCATTATTACTCGAGTGTGGAAATAAGTAGATCTCTTCCTTGGTATGGAAAATCACAGCAATGACTGGACAATCTGTGGTACCAGAGGACCCACTCTCCTCAAAGCACCTAAAGTCACCATTAGGATGAGAATATCCTTGTAATTGCCAGTGCTTTTTTTTCCTTAGCAGGCCGAGCTGTTAGTCATGAGTTGGTCTTAGTCATTTACATCGACACTTCATCCTCCCTGAAGTTAGGTGGGGAAGGATGTGAGTTAATAGCACCTAAAATAGTGGTAAAGCCCCTCATTTAGCATGTAATCAGCGTAGGCATTATCTTTGGTTTCTGATGTGGCCTCTCACCTATAGGCTTTGCTGGTAAGAACTATAATTTCCTTGGAATACAGAATAGCTTTTAAGAAGTCATCAGTATCTTTATTCATTTTAACCAAAGCAACTGAGGGCTCTTCCCATAACATCCCCAAATCATGAATGACTCGAAAAGCCAACTACTACCATAGAAAGGGCCGGTCTTTCATCTTGTGCCATAGAATTACTGGTGGGGCTGCCTAGAAAGCCTACAAAAATTAGGCAACAGAGGGATGCCTGGGTGGCTCAGTCAGTTAAGCCGTTGCCTTCGACTCAGGTCATGATCCCAGGGTCCTGGGATCAAATCCCACATGAGGTTCCCTGCTCAGTGGGAAGTCTGCTTCTCCCTCTCCCTCTGTTACTTCCCCTGCTTATGTTCTCTCTCTGTTAAATAAATAAAATCTTTTGAAAATTTAGACAATGGAGCTACTTCAAAGCTGGGTGTTCAGAGCAATGGTACGTTCTACATGGTAATGTCTTTGTCATTTTTAATCTAAGAGCTGTCCATAAACAAGATTAAATCGGGGTTCACCCACAGTAAGAGCCAAACTTTTTGTGTTGGCCATGAGAGGACAGGGAATGAAAAAGTATACAGCCATCCAGATGGGCCAGGCTCTTTTGTTCACTACTGGTCGCATGGACGTGAGAGAGCTTGTTGACGTGAGCACTAACCTGAAAGTTCCAGAATCTGGCTTGCTGGTACTGTGGTCCCATTAACTGTGGTCCAATAAATGGTCTGAGTTCTGTCTTATCCAATTAGCAATGCCTCCCTTTCTAAGGAGGTGAGGTGAACAAAGGTAGGACAATTTTAGTGAGGGTGCCTGATGTGAGCAAGGAGAAAATCACTTGTTAAAATGGTAATTGGTGTCAGGGACAGAAGGACGTGGTCTAAAAACAACGGAGAGATCATCCACAAAATCCAAACTATAGAGATTCTACCCAGCAAACTGGATTCTTTAACAAATAAATGGAAAGAATTTTTAAAGGATATGAAGGAGGGATAGGCATGTAAAAAAAAGCTACAGATTAAAAGATCCACCAGACAAAAAGTGAACAAAATCTAACTATGGTGTTTAAGGATTCTCTCCCTTGCATAATAAAACTTAAAACAAGGATGCAATTGTCATAAAAACAATTATGATAGTGGTTATTTTTAGTGGAGAGTGAGAGAATTGTGTTTAGGAGAATGGTAAATAGAAGATGGTTAGTGAATTTCTATTTTATGGTTTTAGTAGTAGCTAAAATATGTAATAATGAAGTTACACATTTGTGTTTTTTTAAAGATTGTATTAATTTATTTGACACACAGAGAGAGCGCACAAGTAGGCAGAGCAGCAGAAGGAGAGGGAGAAGCAGGCTCCCCTAGGAGCCTTTCCTCCCACTAGGTGGAAAGCCTGATGCAGGGCTTGATCCCAAGACCCTGACATCATGACTTGAGCTGAAGGTAGATGCGTAACTGAATGAGCCACCCAGTTGCCCCAGTTATGCATTTGTTTTATGCAGTTTTTTCGATTACATCTTATGATATTAAAAGTTTTTCAAGGGGCACCTGGGTGGCTTATTAGTTAAGCGTTTGCCTTCAGCTCAGGTCATGATCTCTAAGTCCTGGGATTAAACCCCACATCAGACTCCCTGCTCAGCAGGGAGTCTGCTTCCCCCTCTCCATCTGCCCCTCTGCATGCTTGTGCTCTCCCTCTCTGTCTCTTTCTCTCTCTCTCAAATAAATAAAATCTTTTTAAAAAGTTGTTTAAAAGAAATATTAGTCTGACTTTTAGAAAGAAGTACTTCAATCTAAGAAAAATAAATTTTGTTTCAACTACCATCCATACCTTTCATTAGCTTGAACTATTTTTTTTCAGAGTCTCTTGAATTACTTCAATATAATTCAGGTTTATAATGTGGGATTCTAGCCACAACTTCTGTAATTTCTAATAGTGTTAACTTGAAGAAACTACTTGGTTTTTCTTAGACTTAACTCCCTAAGAAAGTAGCCAATGCTCAGATTTCAGACTCTATTTAACATGATCTCCTATTCGTGTATTCAGGTATTCTTCCACAGGAAATGACTTACTGGAAGGAGGAAACAAGCTTTTAGATATGGATGGAAGTGGGAAAGTCAATTTCCAGAGGATTCAATTAATCAGGAAACCCTAGAAAGGATAGAGCTGATAGGATTTTGGAGAAGCAGAGCAAGTCAGTTCTAAGTAAACAGAAGCTAACATGCCATGTGACGAGCTCTATCAGAAACTGTACCATTCTTGGGTCTCATGCTGGTGCAGTGCCCCGCACAGTGTTTTACATACGAGTACTGAATGAAGATTTATAGATAACATCGTATAGCTGTGATAAATGAGTAGGATCCCAGTGAGTCAAGTTTAGGATAAATCTCACCAACGCTAAATTTATACCTTGATATTTCTGCAATGGGCATCTAGGCAAGAGGCTAGAAGACTCTGTAAGTCAGAATGCCATGCCAACTAAATGTGAGTTCTCTTATGCTTCTAGCTGAATGGTAGATTGTAGACTTTGAGAGCTATACAATTTCTCTTACCTTAAGGAGTTTAGGATTTGTCTAAGAAGTCAGAAGTCAGGCAAGTCCCCCCAAGCAATTCCACATTCCTAAGGGATATTCCCATCAGAAGTGTTCATGGAAGATCATGATTGTGAGAAACAACACGATGGGGATCTGGAAATCCCATACAATGTTTGAGAATCAGGCCAGGAGTAGCTGCAATAATTCATGTATAGCTCTACAGGGGTTAGGATGATAAGAGGTGGCAAACTGGCGGCGTAGTACAAAATACTGAGACAAATTTCCTTCCTGTGCTTTCAGATAAAATACCATTTTTCATTATGTCTCTCCATATACAGGGCTGCAGAGTGAGTTACATGATGTTTCCAAAGCTGTTGCCAACTCAAAGCAGTTAGGTGTAAAGTTCACTTCCTTCAAGGCTGTTCAATTTTTCCCTCATCCACTTCTGCCGGACACCAGTTCTCTGTACGTAGACCGAGTTTCTGCATGTGGGGCGGGACTTCCTGCATAGAAGTACAAAAAGGAGTACCTGAAACACTGATTGTTATTAAGGGATATTTGGGTACCTTGGAGTAAGGCCCCAGAATCTAGATACGTCTGTGTGTCATGAGTCCGTGGGTCTGTGTGTGTGTGTGTGTGTATTTATTTTTCTGCTGTGCTTGACTGCTCCTAATTTCTTGCAAAATCAAATCTGTGTCTTTGTGCATAGTGATAAATGAACTCGAAAATCCTATATTTTCACAGGAAAATCATTCCTTGGTATGCTCCTCCTCCAAATAATTCAAAATAACCTCTCTTTGAGCCAAAAAGTGTTTTTTGCATGTTTTAGGGAAGTGGGTAAATGACTGATTTTATAGAGAGCTCTTATTTGTGGGGCACAATATTTTAAATACATTACCTCTTGAATCATTTCCACAACCCTACAAAGTACTGTATAATTACCTTTTTGAACAAAGTTGAAGTAACACATAGGAGAAAATTGTAGAGCTAAGAAATAATTCCTAATTCTGACTCAAGAATCCAATCTTCAGAAGACTTGCTAGTGTAACCTGCATTCTTCTTAATGGGAGAGCCCCTGCTCTGACATTTGCTAGTTACCTTCCTTTCTGCTTGATCTTTCTGAGCCTTGATCAATTTCTTTTTTGGGGGGAAATTAACCTAGAATATCTTCCTTACACATATTTTGTAAACAAATGAAACATGATATTTGAAAAGTACCTACCTCAATGAATGTTAATTTTATTCTAGGGAATATGTTGAAGGAATTTTTCATCAAAACAACACCAAAGCTAAAGAAGAGTGGGCACTATAAGTCACATAAAGCAATTGGACTTTATTTTTTTTTTTATTTTATTTATTTATTTATTTATTTTTATTTCCAGCATAACAGTATTCATTATTTTTGCACCACACCCCGTGCTCCATGCAATCCGTGGCCTCTATAATACCCACCACCTGGTACCCCAACCTCCCACCCCCCGTCCCTTCAAAACTCTCAGATTGTTTTTCAGAGTCCATAGTCTCTCATGGTTCACCTCCCCTTCCAATTTCCCCCAACTCCCTTCTCCACTCTAAGTCCCCATGTCCTCCATGTCCATCAACAGATGAATGGATCAAGAAGATGTGGTATATATACACAATGGACTTTATTTTTATTTCATTTTATTTTTTTCAGTTATTACAATTTTCAAGGACATACAAAGGCCGAGTGAGAGACTAGAATAAGGAAAATCTCATCAATATATGGCTAATCTTGTTTCATCCATACCTCTATCTACTAACTACTTTGAAGGAAATATCCCAGACATTATGCTATTATTCTTAAATATCTTAACATATATTTCTAAAAGATAAAGATTCTTAAAACAAACAAACAAACAAACAAAAAACACTATACTGATATCACTCCTGTACAGAGGTTTCCAGGACCACCCACAAGCTCATTGATTGGCTAGAAGATCTCACAGAACTCAGCAGAGACAGGCTACAAAGCAAAATCAGCAGAGGAAAAAGGCGCATTGGCAAAATCCAGAGAAAACCAGGCACAAGCTTCCCAGAACCCTCCCAATGGAGTCACATAGGACACGCTTAATTTCCCTAGCAGTAACTTGTGACAACACATATAGGATTTTTTTTTATTGGAGGCATACTTTGCCTAGCACATAACAATTTTCTAGACGCCCAGAGGGAGAGCAGGTGTTCTGCATAAACCACACTGATTGCACAAACAGGTAGGCAGAATCTAGATACCAACTAGTGCCAACTCCTGTCAGTTCTGGGAACAGCAGGACCCCTGCAGAAATCCAAACTGCCAGCTGCCATCCAAGGGCCAAGCTGGCAAGCAGGCTTTCCTAAAGGTAGAGGCCTCAAACCTGCTGCATCAACTCTGCTGTTTTAAAATTTGGTTAATAGTATTTCCTTAAACCAGTTAGTAATTACATTTCCCAAATTAACATAATATTTTAGAAGTTTATTTTGAATAAGCACCTAAATAAAGTTCATACATTGCAATTGGTTAATATCTCTCTTACATACCGGTTCCCCTTTCATATTTTTTATTTCTTCCATTACTTTTTGTTGAAGAAACCAGGCTATGTGTTTCCCCATCTTTTACGGTCACATCCCTGAGATGCTATTTAAAATTCTTCTCTATCCCGTCAGGTCTTTTAAAATCAGATCTTGCTTTAAATTGCTCCCTTCTGCATAGGAAGAAACTGTCTTTTTATTTTTATTTATTTATTTATTTATTATTTTTTTTATTTTAAAGATTTTATTTATTTATTTGACAGAGAGAGATCACAAGCAGGCAGAGAGACAGGCAGAGAGAGAGGAGGAAGCAGGCTCCCTGCTGAGCAGAGAGCCCGATGCGGGGCTCGTTCCCAGGACACTGGGATCATGACCTGAGCCGAAGGCAGCGGCTTAACCCACTGAGCCACCCAGGCGCCCCAGAAGATACTGTCTTTTACATCTAAGTCCGTACGCAAATTTGTATACCCGTTATTTTGAATACCCTGCCCTTTAGATATAAGGTCATAGTCACTAACGACTTCTGAAACATTTGCCTTAGCAATGATTTTATTTGCAGTGACATTTCTTTCTTTCTTTCTTTCTTTCTTTCTTTCTTTCTTTCTTTCTTTCTTTTTTTAAGATTTTATTTATTTACTTGACAAAGAGAGAGATCACAGGTAGGCAGAGAGGGGAAAGCAGGCTCCCCACTGAGCAGAGAATCTGATGCCAGGCTGGATCCCAGGACCATGAGATCATGACCTGAGCTGAAGGCAGAAGCTTAACACACTGAGCCACCCAGTTGCCCCTACAGTGACATTTCTGCGTGAGGCTTCTTTGCCTCAGGATTTTCAGCCTTTGTTCATTTTCAAAAATAAGAAATTCTATCAAGACCATGATTGCTTGTATTTTTTTTTAAACCCTCCTTAGTGGTTAGATTATTGTCCCAGTGCCAGAGCCTGCAGTATGCCTAGAGTGTCAGCTAATTGTTTAACCATTAATAAAAAGAAAACACAAAGTGTACTTTATAATGATCGTAACAAGAATGACATTAGCTGTTAGGCTTTCAACTAAGTAATCCATCTCAGTTCTTAGAAATTGCAACAATTCCTATCCTTTCTTTATCTCAATACCATGAACTTTTAGACCTTTTCCCAGACCTTTTAGTGGAAGGTCTAGAAGGACTGGAATTTCTTTTATTTAAAAAAAATTTTTTTAAGTTTTTATTAATTTATTTAACAGAGAAAGATCACAAGTAGGCAGAGAGGCAGGCAGAGAGAGAGGAGGAAGCAGGCTCCCTGCTGAGCAGAGAGCCTGATGCGGGGCTCGATCCCAGGACCCTGAGATCATGACCACAGCCAATGGTAGAGCCTTTAACCCACTGAGCCACCCAGGTGCCCAGGACTGGCATTTCTTGAGCATCTATACATGCCTAGAATGTTAAGCAATCTATACTTTTTTTCCAGGCCATGGATGCATAAAGATACAGTTCTATTTTTTTTTTTTTAACCAAGGAAAATATTAGGGGCCCAAGAACGTGGACTTGTTCAAGCCTTCAGAGAGGGTGTCAACAAGTTTGAGAACTGTTTTACAGAAAAATGAAATACTTGCCCTAATCTATATGAAGGTGAAAAGAAATGGGCATAAAATGAGAAGGAAAGACTTTAATTTCTTATAATGAGGATTTTCTCCCATCAGAAATGTAACCCTGAAAGATGTTCATAAGTGGGAAGAGATAGATAGATTCCAATTCATTGAAAATATTTTGGTATTGGCTAAATACACCTCTGGAATTGTTTCTTAGTTTGAATCAGTGCAAGAAGAAAAGTAGCTGGTTGTAGTCCTAGGACCCCGCGTTCACATTTCTTCTCGTGTTGTTTCCTTCTAGAAAGGGCTCTGCTCCACGACTAACTTACCTGAGTGTTGATGATGCTGATCTGCTCAACCGGACTTGGTCTAGGGGCGGCAATGAACAGTGTCTCCGGTATATCACGAAACTCATCTCTTGCTTCCCCAGTGTATGTGTCAGGGATGACAAGGGAAACCCAGTCTCTTGGTCTCTTACAGACCAGTTTTCCACCGTGTGCCATAGCTATACCCTGCCAGAGCATCGCAGGAAAGGTTACAGCCAGCTGGTGTTCCTTACACTGGCCAGGAAGTTGCAAAGCCAGGGATTCCCCTGTCAGGGCAACGTCCTAGATGACAACACAGCATCCATAAGCCTCCTGAAGAATCTCTGCGTTGAGTTCTTGCCCTGTAACTATCATAGGCTTATTCTCACCCCTGCAGCTTTCTCTGGCTAAATTTACCTCTAGCCCATTGGAACGCCAGGAATTTTCTTCTTTTCCCTAAACATACGTACATTCTGTATCTGGCAATGAAGGGAATGTTCCAACTGGAATCAGAAGAATTGAAAAGGGCCCGGAGAAGACACGCAGCATCAGCCTGAGAAGCCTGCCTTCTCCCTGCGTCAGGGTTCTACAGGAAATAACCGGGGGTCAGAGACAGCAATGGCTGAGAGGAGGATGATTATCTTCCTTGGGGATGCACCGCAGGAAAAAGGTCCTAAAGCCAGCAGTTCTCAGCCCAGTTATAGAAATGACTGCATGAGAACAGTGACTTACACAAGAGCATGTGGCTACAGCTTCCTTATTGCTGCCTGGGTTTCTGCTCTGGGTGGTCACAGCCACACCAGCTCCCCAGTACCGTAAATAACACACCCCAGCCTGCTGCGATGTCTCTCTAAACTCTTCCTACCACTTCTGATCCAGATTCTCTGTAGATTACCCTGCTTTTTCTCCTTTAATGACTGGTTTTCCACTTCTGCTCACAACTCAAGCCTATCGCCTTCCCTGGGAATGTTCCAATGCAGTGGTTCTCACATTTTCATGCACTTCTAAATCACCTAGAGGGCAGATTGCAACACAGACTGTGGAGCCTCTTTCCCCACAACCCTGATTCTGTAAGTCTGAGGTAGGGCCTGAGAATTGGCATTTCTAAAAAGTACCTACTGCTCAGTGGTCATGGATGGAAGAAAGAAGATACAGGCATTTTAAATGCTAGAAACAGATGGTGTCAGCATAGGACTGGACCTTACCTATCACCTATTCCAGCTTCCTTGTCTATAATCTGCTTTCTCATAGAATTTAAGGTACATCTATAGGTGTGAATGTGGGTATACAGATGCACACATAAATGTACTCTCATAGATTCATTAATACATATATACATTTTTTTCATATTTTATATATGCATATGTATAAACTCAGAATTCTGATAAGATAATTAACTTTAATTTATTGCATATGAAAAATTGAAGGCTCAGGGAAAATAAATGACTTTTTAAAGATAATACAACTGGTGTTAGACCTTGAACCAGTATGCTGTCATTTTGATTTCAATCTATTTTTTTGGTTACTAAATCATGTATCTTTTCTGTAAAGGAAATTAAATGCCTAAATAATTAAATAAATATCATCAGCCTTTTATCCTGAAGTTTTTTTTTTTTTTTAAATTTGGGTTTCAATTTCTTTTGTGTATATATATCTTTCAAGGATTGCAGAGGAAGAAATATGCATCACCAGCTAACTGTGTCCTTCCATTTACAACAAAAGCAGGCACAGACTGAATAAAGTGGACTTAGACATAGAGAAAATATTGTTTTCTTATCCCAACAGAGGCCATAAAATCTCAACTACAAAGATAAAGGAAGATCCAACTTTAGGTGTTTATTCTGAGAGAAGTAAACACACTGACCAAGAGAATCATTTTAATAAAAAAACAAGACTCCTTTGGAGTGAATATATGCTTAGGTCATCCTGACTACTGGTTACCTGGAAACTTATGCTTGGTTTCAGAGGGAAGAACACCAAGTAATCAGAGTCTATAAAGCTCTTGGGAAAATATGGTCTACGTTCTGCCCCAGGGATGCTCATTATCTTTAGTGTTGATTCAACATGATTATTGCTGCCTGGTATATGGCAATAATATTATAGCCTTACTTTATTCTTAATAATAACATGCCTCTAATTTATCTAACGTTCAACTATGTGCTGATCATTGTGCTGAAGAGTAGATATGTATAACTTAATCCTTGTGAAAAATAGGAATTATCTTATCATGGGGACATAAATGGTAACAGAAGCCATGTGTTTGGCTGCAACTTCCTTGAGGACATCAACAATTTAAGGTTGAGTGAAGGGGAAGGCGCTGGAATGGGAGAAGTAGTATAGGAAGGACTATAGGAAGACAGGAGATAGGAGGAATGCCAGGAGATGATGTCATGAAACAGAAAGGAGAAAAATATCAAAACAGGGATGGTCAGTGGTGTCAAATTACACTGGGAGGCCAAGTATATGTAAGGAATGAAAACCTTACATTGCACTATCAAATAGTTTAAATATATGTACCGAAAAGAAGCCAGAAACAAGAATATATGCTGTACAGTTCTGTTTATATGAAGTTCAAAATGAGGGAAAACTCATCCATAGCCTTAGAAATCAGAAAGCACTTACACTTTGGGATAGTAATTAGAAAAGGATGGAAGTGGCTTCTAGTTTCTGGTAATATTCTGATTCTTGGCCTGGGTAGGTTATATAAGTATGTTTTCTTTGAGAAAGCTCAGCAAGCTATAGGATTATAATTTATGCACTCTCCTGTATGGATATTACATGGCAATATGAAATATTCATGAACAGATAACAAGCCTGGGATCTGGGTGTGGGAGGGGGAAGCATATTCCCTTGACCCAAGTTCTCCACTTTTTAAAATATATATATACATTTATTATTTGTTTATTTGTCAGACAGAGATCCAAGTAGGCAGAGAGGCAGGCAGAGAGAGAGGGGGAAGCAGGCTCCTTACCGAGCAGAGAGCCTGATGTGGGGCTCGATCCCAGGACCCTGAGATCACGACCTGAGCCAAAGGCAGAGGCTTAACCCACTGAGCCACCCAGAAGCCCCCCAAACTCCACTTTTATAAAAATACATCTGCCTGGTACACTAGCAAATATACAGAGATTTCTATAAAAGGATTTCATTACACATTGTTCATAGAGATTAAAAAATAAACTAAGTATTTAAGTAATTCACTGATTTAATACAGGGCAATCATTCAGTGAAACTCTACAGAACATCAGGAACGTGCTTGCTGATATGGAAAAGATACACGTGATCATACCGAATGCAATGCAATGCAAAGCAACTGCAGGGAAATTTGTAACATCTATTTCAAATTCAACTGTGAAGAGAGTAAGCATATAGGTAAACAGTTTTGAAGGTGGCTTTCACTGGAAGAGAGGAGTCTTTGCTGCCATTAATGGCAGCAAAGATTTCATGGTGTGCCCATGACTACGCAGGATGATGAAAGGAGTCAGCATGGGTAATATGCTCAGCTCCCCTGAGACGGTACTTGTCTTGTTTTGCAAGTGTCTGTGAATTTCTGCAAGAATGAATATTCACTCTGCCTAAGTGTGGGAAATGTAGAAGGACAACTGAGAATTCAGCCTGCTCAAATTTGGGGAGCAAGATAAGACAGTGCAATTTGGAGAGGATATTTACACATCTCTAAAACAGAATTTCATTTAATATTACAAGTTTTGATACCATTCATTTTGCATTTTTAATCACCCTTTTTTGTTGGGTGATTTGAGTTTTGAGCAAGAACATGAAGTAACTAGGAATTAAATTTCCTTAAGTTGTCTGTGACAAAACTTAAAGTGCTGTATCCATTGCCTCTATCCTCAGTAAACAAGGAAAAGAAATAAAACTGAATGTAAGATGGACCAGCATAGCACCAACTACAAAGATGATTCCTTTCTTCCAGGCTGGCATGTTTGCATTTAAATTATGTCAGTGGGGACAATGAAAATAGTAGAAATGTTAAATACAGATGAAAGGGTTTGCTATTTCAGTCTGCTAGAATTAACAGTATTGTTCCCTTGTCCCAAGTTTATAATAGCCCATGTTTCTCTATCTCTCATAGAAACCTTAGCTCCAACTATAAAACCCAGTTGCTGATACTCCCTTGCTTTATTATCTCACCGTGACCCTACTATACCCGAAGAAGGAGAGAAAAGATGGAAAGTGATAGCTCTCAGACCCTCCTCTTTTTATCACCTCCTCCTCCCTCAGGGGGGCTGGAATCATATATGTCATCAGACTTGTTGCAATTTCATTTACTTCTCAAATAAACTTTTTCTTTTTCTCTTAAATGGATTTTTTTTTCCACTTCTTATGTGTGTGGGGGGAAAATCACAAAAAGAGAATAGCTAACATCTGGGTATTCCTTTTACTGACTCATGTTCAGCTTTCTCTTTTGCTAACAGACTGACATTTTTCCAAGGCAAAATATACTCTAGGTTTTAAACACTGTTAAGAAGCCGTGATCCTACTAGAAGTTGGGTTAGCACCATGCAGTGATTTTAGCAAACACTAGATGTCAGAGTTTAGTCCCAAATAGCAAGCCCTTGAATTCTTGCCAGTTGTTTCATTGGAATTTTTGCTGCAGGGGCACCTGGGTGGCTCACTTTATTGACCATCTGCCTTCATGACCCCAGTATCATGACCCCATGTATCCTGGGATCATGATCCCAGGGTCCTGGAATTGAGCCCCACTTTGGGCTCCTGTTCAGTGAGGAGACAGCTTATCCCTCTCCCTCTGCCTGCTGCTCCCCTTGCTTGTGCTCTCTCTATGTCAAATAAATATAATCTTAAAATTCTTTTTTTTTTTTTTTTTTTTGCATTTTGCTCTGTCCTCTCACCAGGTTCCCTGGGACAGACAAGTTTATTCTAGGGCTTATGTGGAAAATAAATACATAAGAATATCAGTACAAATCCTGAAAAAAAAAAAAAGACTAAAAGGGGAGATTAACCCCATCAATATTAAAACATACAAAATGATTATATAATTTATAAAATAGTAATAGTATATAATTATGTAGAACAACAGGTCAGAAAACATTTAAAGGTCCAGAAATAAGCACAAGTATTTAGGAAAGTTTAAAACTAGATCAAAAATGGCATTTCAAATCACTAAGATAAAGATGGAATTTTAAATAAATGGCCATTTGTTTAAAGGGACAACTGGATAACAATTTGAAAAGATATAAAATAAAATTGGATTCATACTTCACACCTTAGACCAGAATAAATTTCAAACTGATCTGAAATAAATACATTAATAAACAAGTAGACTTTTTAAAAGAAAAGTGATACGAATACTAGAAGAAAACATGGTTTAGTTTCCTTATGACCTGGATGGGAGGAAAATCTTCTGAAATTCAGAAACTCCAGATTCAGAAGTAATAATCAATAATAATAATTATTATTATTGTATTAACATAATAATAATAATATAATTGATAAATAATCGAACACAAATGAGGAGAAACTATTCACAATTCATACCACACAAGGAGGAAAGAATGAGAGTAGTATATATCAACACAGACCTCTGCTTGTTTTGCAAACAGAAACACAGGAAAATGAAACCAGCAACTAATTTTTTTTTTTTTAAGTAACCTCTAAGTAATGGGGATAGAAGTGAGGATAACACTTCTCTGAATATATCCCACTTACATACTTTTGCTTTTTAAATAATGTATGAATTTGGGATGTAAAAAATATCTAGCTCAGAGAAAGAGAGATCAAATACGATAAAATATTACTGAATCAAGATGAGGGTACAGCAGCTATTTATTATATTCTTTTAGCTTTTTATGGTAGAATCAAAAGTACTGGTAAAATGTGGGAGATTTGCAGGCTTTTCAAACTGTACGAGTGACAAACAAAAGTCATCACAAATTTAAATACAATATTTTACCTTTTTAAAAGATTTTATTAATTATATATAATATTTTAATGTAAAATATTACATTGAAGATGTTATGTTATTCTCATTTTTTCTTGACTAAGGACTTCTTGTTTACCTTCTCGTTGGTAAATCCAAGACTAGTAATTATTAAGAAATATTGAATTTGCAATGTTTTACTCTACTCAAAAGCTTTAAACCCAGACATAGGTGATGATTTAGGTCAGCAGTCCATGATGGGAAGCTGAAACGCAAAGAATGTGGAAGTAGAAACAAAAAGTCCTCACGGAGGAAAGGAAGAGGAAGCAGGGCTTCAAAGGCTTCAAAGGCAAATAAATAAATAAATAAATATGATACAAATAGAAAACTAGTTAATTCATCAGTGGTGTCAGGCACCATCCTGGTATTGGGGATAGGGCAGTAATAGTTACATTGCAATGAACAAAATAAAGGAAAATCCCTACTGGCATTAATTCTAGGGGAAATGGAATTTACTGTGTGGTAAGCACTGTTCTAGGGACTTTACATATGTTAATTCAATCAAAACAACAATCCCAGGGGCTTGGTGCTATTCTTACCCCACTTTTCAGGGGAGTAAAGGAAGGCAAAGGAAGGGTATGTTGCTGAAGTCCCACAACTAATACATGGCAGGGTCCAAGGAGGTAACTCCACCACTCACACTCCTCTGAAACACATTAGAAAGTAAGGAAGGAGCTGCATAAAAGCAAAAACAAACAAACAAACAAACAAAAAACAAAAAAAAAGGGGGAGAAAGTGCAGAGAACAGGTAGAAGAGACACAAAGCATGGTCAGAGGAAAGGATAGCTATCAGGAGTATTAAACTGAAAGAGAGCTGGGCCCTGGGTTGTACAGTCAGTTGAGGTTGGTTTCAGCTCAGGTCATGATTGCAGGGTCCTGCGATCTAGCCCTGCATCAGACTCCATGTTCATTGTGGAATCTGCTTGCAGCTCTCTCTCTCTCTCCTGCTGTGTCTTTCCATCCTGCACACTTACTAAAATAAACAAATCCTTAAAATAAACAAATAAGTAAACTTAAACTTTAAAAAACTGAAGGAGGGCTAAATTCCATGCCCTTAATGAATATTCATTATTGAAACTAAGAATGTAAGACTGTTCTTAATATAAGAGCTGAGGAAAAGGGCAGAGTAGAACTAGGTGGTGGGTGTATTAATGACCAACTCAACCTACTTTACCACTTTACCCAAGCCTTGCCCTTGAGAAGTGAATTATGAAGTATGTGTAACAGAAAAAGAGAGATTATTACTAACAGTTACTTTGAGTTCATTGAACATTCCAGATCAACTTCTTTGCAGACTTGCTAAGCAAGATCTGGTATTTTCTACCCACTCATTGCTTTGTTGATATAATGTAGCACATTATAACAGCTAGATATTTGGGAAATGAATTCTTTCTGGATGCAAAATATTGAGGATTTCACCATAGCTGTCATACCCTTACCAAGGGTATGACAAGATTACATGTACATTAATTAATTAATATAATGAAAAGAAAAATTGCCCTGCCCTCCTGAAAAGTTTTTATTATAGCTTAATCAAGATTAGGATCATGACCTTTAATTTACTAACCCAAGTGATTATTTTATTTGAAATAATTCATAAATATTAATTCACCCACCTTGATTCCAAGATTAAATTATCTCTAGAAAACACTACAGGTTGCTGTTGAACAGGTCAACTTTTGTTTATGCTCAAGATGGTTATACAGCAAAGAACATGGGTTCTTCATTATCATCATTAAATGCTGACTCAATCACAAATGATTCAATTTCCTGTTTAATAAGTTACTTAGTCATACTCAATGAGAGGGCTCAGTGTTCTATCTTGATCTTTGACAGGAGAGAATGACGATGAATATACTTGAAAACTGTGGGTGATGCAGGCAGCTGACATGGAATTGAAATTTCAAAATCTCTTGTAAGCAGCCAGAGCTCAGAGCTACATGAATCAGCCCTTACAGTTAACTGACAAGCCTGGTATGCTTCATCTTTTAACTCCAAATTTCAAAGTACCTGGCCAACATCATTTAGGGGTCACCACCACTCTCTGGAGTAAAAAGAATATATTAAATATGCATATATATTAAATATATATACATATATATTTAAAAGTTAGTCTCTGGGTTCCATATTAAGTAAACATAAGGCTCTTTTTCTTCTTCCAGGAAACCAAATATTGAACACTCAAAACATAAAGATCTCATTTTTAAACGTTTGCCTCAGTTTACATTTTATCTCAGACCTCTGGACTAAGCTGCCTGATACTCAAAGAATTGCCACATTCTCACTCTTCCTCTTCCCCACTCTGCCCACCTCTCATTCATAACTACCAACATTTGCTCCTCTAGTCCAGGATGATGAGTCTGGTTCTCATTCCCTAGCTCTAGCCTTTGACTTTTCCATCTCTCCCTGAGAACCTCATTAAAAACTTTGCTTTAGACTCCTAGTTCTAAAAAACAAAAATGAACTTTAAAAATACTTTCCAGACTTAAATCTGGTAACTGAAACCATACAAATCCTAGAAGAGAGCACAGGCAGTAATTTTTCTGACATTGGCCATATTAATATTTTTCTAAATATGTATCCCAAGGCAAGGGAGACAAAAGCAAAAATAAACTATGGGGATTACATCAGAATAAAAAGCTTTTGCACAGTGAAGGCAACAATCAACAAAACTCAAGGACAACGTATTGAGTGGTTGAAGATATTTGCAAATGACTTAATTGATAAAAGGGTTAGTATGCAAGACATATAAAGAAATTATACAACATAATGTCAAAAAAAATAATAATTAAAAATGGGCAGAAGACATGAGCAGCCATTTCTCCAAAGAAGACATCCAGATGGCCAACAGACACAGGAAAAGATTTTCAAGGTCACTAATTATCAGGGAAATGCAACTCAAAGCCACAAGGATATACCACCTCACGCCTGTCAGAATAGCTAAAATCAACAACACAAGAAACAGTGTTGATTAAGGAACACTTGTGCACCACTGGTTGAAATGAAAATTGGTCCAGCCACAGTGAAAGAAGTTTGGAGGTTCCTCAAAAAATGAAAAATAAAAATACCATATGATTCAGTAATTCTATTACTGGGTATTTACCCAAAGAATATAAAAACACTAATTGGAAAAGATATATGTACCCCCTATGTTTATCACAGCATTATTTACAATAGCCAAATGATGGGAGCAGCCCAAGTGTCCATGCACAGATGAATGGATGAAGATGTGGTATGTATAGATGATGGAATACTACTCAGCCACAAAAAAAAATGAGATCTTGCCATTTGCAACAACATGGATAGAGCTAGAGAGTATAATGCTAAGTGAAATAAATCAGAGAAAAACAAATACTGCATGATTTCACTCATATGTAGAATTTAAGAAACCAAACAAAAGAACAAAGAAAAAAGACATAAACTAAGAAACAGACTCTTAATTGTAGAGAACAAAATGATGGTTACCAGAAGAGAGGTGGGTCAGGAATGGGTGAAATGTTGAGGGGGATTAAAGAGTATATTCATCTTGATGGACACGATGAATGTATAGAATTGTCAAGTCACTATATTGTCTACTGGGAAGTAATACACTCTATATTAACTCTACTGGAATTAAAATTTTTAAAATGTATTTTTCAGGCTTCATAGTTTTCAAAATGTTACCAGAAGAATCCTTTCATTTGATGTCCACAGCAGCCTTGGGAAGCAAGTGGGACAGACAGTACTTATACCTTCAGATGAGAACATAGGGTTGGAAACACTGGGAGACTCACCCAAATGAACATGATGTGCCAAAGTCTGTTGACTCAGTCCAGTATGGTCTTTGTACAGTCTAAGTTCTCCATATCATGAAATACTCTAGCTTCATATGATTGAAGTCTCTTTGAAAAGGCTGATAGTTTTCAAGATCCAAGCTGGAATTTATTATATAGAATGACCTCACATTATTTTCAAACCTATGCCTTGTGTTCATTTGAGTAGTATGATTGTTCCTTCTTTATTTTTTCACTCAGCTATATACAGTGATAGGCTAGGTAGATGATGAAGATCATTTATGCCATTCCTAAGAGTCTATTTTTGTAGGAATTGGAGAGGAAGAGACAGAAAGAAAAAAAAGTGGCACCTGCAACATTTGGTTAAATATTATATATGCAGAGTTGGGGTACCTTCTGAAGGAAAATGTAGGTAATAGAATCACTAATCTTACTAATCTTTGAAATAAAGAACAGAGAGCAAGAGGGCAGATTTAAGAGACTATGTCAGGAATTCAATTTTAGGTAATTGGGAACCATGGAACATTCAGAAGGTGTGTCGAATAGAAAAATGAAGAGAAACATACTTCACTAGATTAGACTGTGGTAAGAAACAGACCCCAACTCTGTTCTTTTTTTAAATAACAAAAGTCTGTGTCTTTCTTAGAATATGTATCAACTGCAGCTGCTTCATTTCTTATCTTCATTCTCTGATCACAGCTGAGATAGCAGCATTACCCAGAGTCAACCTTGCAAGGATTCTTCAAGTTTTTATCAGATGCATCTGATGACACACCAGTTTATATCCTATAAGCTGAAGCAACTCACACGGCCAACGTCAGCATCAGTGGGGTAGAGAAGTATACTCCCATAGAGGGAGCATTGTGAGTCTTATAGAAAACAAGCCAGGAAATATGGTCCTCTTTCAGGAAAATGAATTAAATAATTTAAGACAATAATACAATTTACCGCAAGTGCAGAAGTGCCATGGTCTGTAAAAGAGATAAATTTGTGAATCATTAGTGCACAGGTTTGTAGTTGAAGCCAAAGGAATAAATCTGTTTTAGACTTGTGAGAAGAGAAATATCAAGGATAAAACTATTATCTACATACACCTCCATATATATCATTGTGCCATTGATCATAATGTTTCCTCATCCAGAATGCTCCATTTTCATTCTCATATCCAAATTCTGCTTATAATAGTGTGGGAGACATTTATATGATTTTTTTTTTAACCTCCTCTTAACAATGCCCTGACTTGTTTATTGGAGTGTTAGCTCTACCTACTGTACAGATTTGTTAGGTAGTCAGACCAGTTGTTTGCTTTTTCCACTGTAGAAGCTGAGGTGGCCCCAAAGACTCCTTTGACTCTTTCCTTTTACTGTCCTATATTGTCAAGGTGTAAGTAAGTTGCATAAACTCAGCCAGTTGGGTACTTCTGAATGAGAATTTGACTCCTGAGTAAATGCCCCAAGGACATGTGAGAGAGGTGTTCATTCAATCCAGCAATGGATAGGTCCTTACAATGCCAACTTCCTACCCTTCTGCAACAGCTTGGATAGCTACTCATTTTAAAGTTGGTCTTTCTTCTTTTCCAGCAGATCTATGAGCGCTGCTTCTTCTTCTTCTTCTTCTTCTTCTTCTTCTTCTTCTTCTTCTTCTTCTTCTTTTTTCAGTATTATTTTTAATTAAAAAAAATTTTTTTATAAGCATATAATGTATTTTTATCCCCAGGGGTATAGGTCTGTGAATCGCCAGGTTTATACACCATAGCACATTCCCTTCCCAATGTCCATAACTCCACCACCCTCTCCCGATTCCCCTCCCCCAGCAACCCTCAGTTTATTTTGTGAGATTAAGAATCATTTGTGTTTTGTCTCCCTCCCCATCCCATCTTGTTTCATTTATTCTTTTCCTACCTCTCAAACCCCACATGTTGCCTCTCAACTTCCTCATAGCAGGGAGATCATATGATATTTGTCTTTCTCCGGTTGACTTATTTCGCTAAGAATAATACCCTCTACCCTCCATCTACGTCATCGCAAATGGCAAGATTTCATTTCTTTTGATGGCTGCAATATATATGTGTGTGTGTGTGTGTGTGTGTGTGTGTGTGTGTGTGTGTATACCACTTCTGCTTTATCCATTCATCTGGTGATGGACATCTAGGTTCTTTCCATAGTTTGGCTATTGTGAACATTCGGGTGTACGTGACGCTTCAGATGACTACGTTTGTATCTTTAGGGTAAATACCCAGTAGTGCAATTGCTGGGTGATAGAGTAGCTCTATTTTCAACTTTTGAGGAATCTCCATGCTGTTTTCTAGAGTGGTTGCAGGAGCTTGCATTCCCACCAACAGTGTAGGAGGGTTCTCCTTTCTCCACATCCTTGCCAGCACCTGTAATTTCCTGACTTGTTAATTTTAGCCATTCTGACTGGTATGAGGTGGTTTCACATTGTGGTTTTGATTTGTATTTCCCTGATGCCGAGTGATATGGAGCATTTTTTCATGTGTCTGTTGGCCATCTGGATGTCTTCTTTGCAGAAATGTCTGTTCATGTCCTCTGCCCATTTCTTGATTGGTTTATTTGTTCTTTGGGTGTTGAGTTTGCTAAGCTCTTTATAGATTTTGGACACTTGCCCTTTATCTGATATGTCGTCTGCAAAAATCTTCCCCATTCTGCCAGTTGTCTTTTGATTTTGTTAACTGTTTCCTTTACTGTGCAGAAGCTCTTGATCTTGATGAAATCCCAATAGTTAATTTTTGCCCTTGCTTCCCTTGCCTTTGCTGATGTTCCTAGGAAGAAGTTGCTACGACTGAGATCAAAGAGGTTGCTGCCTGTGTTCTCCTCAAGGATTTTGATGGATTTCTTTCTCACATTGAGGTCCTTCATCCATTTTGATTCTATTTTCGTGTGTGGTGTAAGGAAATGGTCCAGTTTCATTTTTCTGCATGTGGCTGTCCAATTTTCCCAACACCATTCATTGAAGAGGCTGTCTTTTTTCCATTGGGTATTCTTTCCTGCTTTGTCAAGGATTAGTTGACCATAGAGTTGAGGGTCTACTTCTGGGCTCTCTATTCTATTCCATTGGTCCATGTGTCCGTTTTTGTGCCAGTACAAAACTGTCTTGATGATGACAGCTTTGTAATAGAGCTTGAAGTTCGGAATTGTGATGCCACCAACTTTGGCTTTCTTTTTCAGTATTCTTTTGGCTATTCGAGGTCTTTTCTGGTTCCATATAAATTTTAGAATTATTTGTTCCATTTCTTTGCATAAAATAGATGGTATTTTGATAAGGATTGTGTATTTGAGACCTTTCTTGTTTCTTAAGAAAGGTTTGTATCACTATATATTGTCCTCTCAGGACTGTCTTTGCTGTGTCCCACAGATTTTGAACTGTTGTGTTTTCATTATCATTTGTTTCCATGATTTTTTTCAATTCTTCTTTAATTTCCTGGTTGACCCATTCATTGTTTAGAAGGATGCTGTTTAGTCTCCATGTATTTGGGTTCTTTCCAAATTTCCTCTTGTGATTGAGTTCTAGCTTCAGAGCATTGTGCTCTGAAAACATGCAGAAAAAGATCCCAATCTTTTGATACCAGTTGAGATCTGATTTATGACCCAGGGTGTGATCTATTCTGGAGAATGTTCCATGTGCATTAGAGAAGAATGTGTACTCTGTTGCTTTGAGATAGAATGTTCTGAATATATCTGTGATGTCCATCTAGTCCAGTGCATCATTTAAGGCCTTTATTTCCTTGTTGATCTTTTGCTTGGATGATCTGTGTGTTTCAGTGAGGGGTGGTGTTAAAGTCCCCTACTATTATTGTATTATTGTCGATGTGTTTCTTTGATTTTGTTATTAATTGGTTTATATAGTTGGCTGCTTCCATGTTAGGGGCATAGATATTTAAAATTGTTAGATCTTCTTGTTTGTCAGACCCTTGAGTATGATAGAGTGTCCTTCGTCATCTCTTATTATAGTCTTTGGCTTAAAATCTAATTGATCTGATATAAGGATTGTTACCTCAGCTTTCTTTTGATATTCATTAGCATAGTAAATTGTTTTACACTCCCTTACTTTAAATCTGGAGGTGTCTTTGGGTCTAAAAATAAGTTTCTTGTAAACAGCATATTGATTGGTTTTGTTTTGTTTAATCCTTTCTGATACCCTGTGTCTTTTGATTGGGGCATTTAACCCATTGCATTCAGGGTAACTATTGAGACATATGAATTTAGTGCCATTGTATTGCCTGTAAGGTGACTGTTATTATATATTGTCTCTGTTCCTTTCTGATCTACTACTTTTAGGCTCGCTCTCTGCTTAGAGGATACTTTTCAATATTTCCTGTAGAGCTGGTTTGGTGCTTGCAAATTCTTTCAGTTTTTGTTTGTCCTGAAAGCTTTTTATCTCTCTTTATATTTTCAATGATAGCCTAGCTGGATGTAGTATTCTTGGCTCCATGTTTTTCTCATTTAGTGCTCTGAATATATCATGCCAGTTCTTTCTGGCCTGCCAGGTCTCTGTGGATAAACCTGCTGCCAATCTAATATTTTTACCATTGTATGTTACACACTTCTGTTCCCTGGCTGCTTTCAGCATTTTCTTTTTGTTGCTAAGACTTGTAAATTTTACTATTAGGTGACAGGGTGTGAACCTATTCTTGTTGATTTTGAGGGGGTGTTCTTTGCACCTCCTAGATTTTGATACTTGTTCCCTTTGCCATATTAGGGAAATTCTCTACAATAATTCTCTCCAATATACCTTCTGCTCCCCTCTCTCTTTCTTCTTTCTCTGGAATCCCAATTATTCTAATGTTGTTTCAGCTTATGGTGTCACTTATCTCTCGAATTCTCCCCTGGTGGTCCACTAGCTGTTTGTCTCTCTTTTGCTCAGCTTCTTTGTTCTCTGTCATTTTGTCTTCCATATCACTAATTTTTTCTTCTGCCTCGTTAATCCTAGCAGTAAGAGCCTCCATTTTTTATTGCTCCTCATTAATAGCTTTTTTTAAATTTCAACTTGGTTAGATTTTAGTTCTTTTGTTTCTCCATAGAGGGCTTTTATATCTCCAGAGAGGTTTCTTTTATATCTTCCATGCCTTTTTTGAGCCCGGCTAGAACCTTGAGAATCTTCATTCTGAACTCTAGATCTGACATATTATCAATGTCTGTATTGATTAGGTCCCTAGCCTTTGGTACTGCCTCTTGATCTCTTTTTTGTGGTGAGTTTTTCCACCTTGTCATTTTGTCCAGATAAGAATACATGAAGGAGCAAATAAAATACTATAAGGGTGGCAAAGAGCCCCGGAAAATGCACTTTAACCAAATCAGAAGAGACCCCAAATGGTGGGGAGGAGAAAAGGGATAAAAAGAAGTTCAGAAAAAAAAATTAAAAAAGAAAAAAAATAAAGAAAAAATATAAAAAAGAAAAAAAAAAATATATATATATATATATATATATATATTTGACTGGTGAGGAGAACAGGGTCACCCACTCAATTTTTGTCTCTTAGAAAGAAATACCTCACAAAATTTTAAAGAATGACAAACATATATAAGGGTAAACACAATGAAGGGATGGAATATGCCTATAAAGATGAAAAAAATTTTTTTTGATTTATAAAAAAGAAGTTGATAAAATAAGTTGGTTGGGAGAATAAAGAAAAAGAAATTGGAGAGATTTTGCTCAGGCTGGAGACTAGAACAAGCCCGGAGCTAGATTTAAGGTATATTTTGATCTATACCTTAGGGTATATATTTTGATCTATACCTTGGGGTAGAAGAAGTTGTACCCCAAATTTTTTAGAAGAAAAAACCCTCTGTGCATACAAAAAATAAAGTCAGATACAATGAGAGATAAAATATGACTATAATGATGAAGTTTCAAAATAGATTATTATTATTTTTTTGTCAAAGGTATTGATAAGATAAACTAGTTAAAGAATTTTTAAAAAGGAAAGGGTAAAAAAAATTTAGTAGAAAAAAAAATAAAATTAAAAAAATATTAAATTAACTGCAAGACGAAAGAATCATGGGGAGAAAGCCATGAGTTCCATGCTTTGCTTTCTCCTCCTCTGGAATTCCACTCTTCTCCTTGGTAAGTGAACTTGGTCTCAGCTAGATTTCTTGTTGATCTTCTGGGGGAGGGGCCTGTTGTAGTGATTCTCAAGTGTCTTTGCCCGAGGGGGAATTTTACGGCCCTTCCCAGGGGCCAGGCTAAGTAATCTGCTCAGGTTTGCTTTTGGGAGCTTTTGTTCCCTAAAAGCTCTCTGTAGAGTTCCAGAGGACAGGAATGAAAATGGCGGCCTCCCAATCTCCGGCCTGGAGGAGGTGAGAGCTCAGGGCCCCACTCCTCAGTGAGTCCTCAAAGAAAAGTGCTCAATCACTCCTGTCTCCCTGGCCTCTGGCCACACTCTGAGCTCACCCAGCCTGTGCCCGGTTCAATGTAACCTGGAGCTGGGAACTCACTCCTCAGCTGTCTCTGCAGCCTGCTTCCCCGCTGTAATACCTACGAGCTCTGCGACATTCAGACATCCCCGATGCTTCTGTGACCCATTGGGACCTTAGGCCACCCTATTCCTGCATGTACTTCACCCTGGTTTAGTCTCTGGAGCGATGTCCCTCAGTGGAGCAGACTTTTAAAAGTCCTGATTTAGTGTTCCGTTATTCTGCCCTTTGCCAGGAGCTGGCCTCTCCCCCCACGGTCTACCTTCCTGTCACTTTTATATGAGCTCTTCTTCTTAACAATATCCTTATGATAAAACCTATTTTCCTTAATCATTTCAAGTTGGTACACTAGTCAGTTTAGGTTTCTATAACCAAATGCCATGGTCTGAGTGGCTCAATGACAGATATTTATTTTCCCACAGTTCTGGAGGTCAAAAGTCCAAGATTGGGGTGCCAGCATGGTCAGGTTCTGGCCAGAGTTCCCTTCGTGACTTGCAGATGGCCACTGTCTTGCTGTGTCCTCACAGGGGATGTGGGGAGGAGGGATAAATCTCTGTTCTTAGGAGGCTGGAGTCCTATCAGACCACACCCTTATGACTTCATTTAACCCTCATTACTTCCAAAAGACCCTATGACACAGACACATTAGGGGTTAGGCCTGCCAGTGGAGGGTATACCTTCTAAAGGCCAAGATACTAGAATAATGAAGAGTGATACTATATTATTAGGATTAAAAATTACTTATGAATCTAATAAGCAACATGAAAGGGGCTGGTCCCTGGGAGATTGGGCTATTAATAACAAGCTGCTTTTGATCTTACTAGGGTATAGAGTCATTCATCACTTTTTAGATCCCAGGTATAGAAATTGTTTTACTACTTGCCAGTGGCTAGAATTTGCGAGTGTTGGAGGCAATTTAGAGAGAAAGTAAACAGGGTGAAAAAGGTTCACTTAAGCCTTTTAGGCACTTTAAGATATTAAAGCAGAGCAGACACCGCTATCCTAGAGGCACACTGCCTGTTTTTCTGTTTTATATCCTTTTTATACTTTATCTCTTTGAAGATTAACTTATTCTGCATTTCCTGTGAAAATTCTTTTATGCATCATTAAAAAATTCTCGACAGCTAGAAATTCAGGTGCCACATGATAGGTAAATGTTTCATTTCTCAGCAAATAGATTTTCCCCATTTCACATCCCTAATCTAATCCCTCACCCAATCTCCAAAGGCCAAAAAAAAAAAAAAAAGTAATAAATTTTGTGGTTTACATTACATTTGCCTCAAAATAAATATACCTCCATTGAAATTCTATCAAAATTTCTGCAAGGAAGGAAAATGCAGTGTTATTGCCACTTGAAAGCAGAAAAAAAAAATGCTTAGAGTTTATCTATGTAGATTTTTGGTGATGTTTCTCCAAATGCTGTTCATGGAGAACTAGCCTCAGAATAACTGGGAGGCTTGCTCAAAATCCATACTGACTGCTACCCCGGCTCTACAAGAACAGGCTCTTTCAGAACAGAGTAAGGCATTCATCCTCAGGGGATATTTGTGTACACTAAAGTTACACAATTATATCCTACTTTTGGACAAGAGTTTGAAGAATGAAAACTTCAAGAGTTTTTGTCCCATATCTGTCCCATAATCCCAGAAGTCTCCAACATCTAGAATATTTGTTGACATTTACCACACATTCAGTAATTACTGGTTGAGTAAAGGAACAGAAAAGAACATGAAGTCATAGGGTTAAAGTGGGACTGACTGGAAACAGGAGGAAGCATTTAAGCATGCTAGAATCCTGGCTCCATTGTTTATTGGTGCTTGACCTTGAACAAATAATTAGCCTCCCTGTTCCTCAAAGTTCTCAAGGAGATTATAGTAATAGTACTACTTGCTTAGTTTGTTGTGAACAATAAATGAATTTAAATATATAGAATGCTTAGAACAATGCCAATCTAAAACACTTAAAAATTTTTTCATTTAGGAATAAGCAGCTCACGGTCAGCCAGATCTGACCTAGATTCTCTCACCCCTTCAATACTTTTGTATGTATGTACGTATGTATGTATGTATGTATGTACCTACATACATATGACTTGGCAACCATAAGAAGGTCCTCTCTTTCCCAAACCGCCCCCCCCACTACTTGGTCTTTCATATAGGGGTAGAAATTTCCACCATAGCAGTCACTTTTCTAAAGTAGATATGAAAACAATGAGCATTTTCTAGTAAAACAAACACCTGTTACTAAGGATGGAACCCACAATCCCAAAAAAGTTTAACTCTATATGAATATTAGAGGATTAAAAAAAAGGAATAAACTAGACTAAACTAAACTAAAATTAAAAAAGAGGAATTCAAAAAATAAAAATGCAAAAGAAAAACATAGGTGTATGTATCAAAAAGTTCAGGTTAGAAGGGTATTATAGAATTTGATGTACTGTACAGCTTGCTATGATGGTAAATAGGTTAAAAAAATTACCTATGTGTAAAAAAAAAATGAACCAGAATAGTGGGAATGAGTGAAAAATAAAAATTTTCCTATGAGGTAGTGATTGTTCTCTTGTAGTCCTTTTTTTTTTTTTCTTGGTTTGTTTTCTGGGGGAGGGGCCTGCCACATGGGTTGTCAGTCAATGATGTTTCCTGAGTTAAGTCCTCCCGCCCCCCTTAAGGGGGTGGGCTCTGAGGAAACTTTTTTTTTCAGGCTTTTGTTCTCTGGCGGTTTTTATGTTTCTTCACTTTTTTCTCTCACCTTGACCGTTTTTGATGGTTTTTGTAGTTTTAGAGGAAAAAAAACCGCACCCTGATCTCCCTCTCCGAGAGAAGCCTCAGTCTGGGTGCAGAGCCTAAATAAGTTCCCCCTTGGCCGCTGGCAGAGCAGGTTCCAAGTTGCAGACCCTGGGGATGCAGGATCTTTTGCTTGTACCCAAAGCCAAGGTAGTGGTGGCTGTCAGGGAGCTCCCGACCGGCAGAGACGTTCCAAGCAGCGATCGCACACTGAGATTTTCCCGCTGGCCCGGGCTGGGAGTGCCTGGTTTTGCTGGGTCTAAGACTGCCCGGCTTGCACGCACCTCTTTCAGGGGTGGCTATGGGTCGCACGCGTCTCAGGAGCTGAGAACGGGGCGCAGGTCCAAAAGCACGGGGCTGGGCTTTTGAGCACCTCTGTCAGGGGAGAGTTTGGGGCACGCGGCTTAGGCTCTGAAACTGGCGCAGGTCAAAGAGCACCGGCCGGGTTTTTGTAACTCTCTCAGGGGAACATGAGGGATGTGTGTGCATATCTCAGGCTTTGTAGTAGGGCTTGCGCGTTCTGCCCACTGGCGTGGCTCCCATCCCCTCACAGGAGCCAGACCCCACAATTTTCTGGCGTTCTGGCGGCGTTGGGACCAAGAGCTGGATTCTCTGCCACACTCTCTCTGGCTCAGCGCCAGGGGAGGCTGTCCTGGGCCCGGGGACTTAAGCCCCTGTCCCTAGCCGCCCCGATTCCCACAATTTCCCCCCGCGATCCTTTGCTCTTTTGGAGTGCTTTCAACCAGTCTCCAAGTTAATGCTGGTCCCCAGACGCAGGGCACTCTCACTCGTATTGGGGTATTACTTTCCAACCGGTGGCCTCTGGTGGCTCCCTCCCCCTTTTGTTTATCTTCTGATATCAGTCGCAGTTCCCACTCCGCTTTACCTGCCCACTGGCATCTTCTGCCCCTGTAGAGATCCAGACGTGTATAATTCTGATCTCAGGCTGATTTCATGGGTGAATGGAGTTCTTTGGTAGGTAATCAGCTCACTTTGGGGTACAGGCTGAAAAGGCGCCTCCTCCTACTTCCCCGCCATCTTGTCCCCCCCCCTGCAATCCCAAAAAAGGCTCCATTATTTTCCATTAGCTAGTTTGCCCCATTAACCCCAAAGGTTAGTGTGTCAGTGTGCTCGCCAATGAACAGATTCCAAAAGTCTGCCCAGAGATGCACACTTTTTATTTTTTTCCACAATTTGAGAGACATAGTTTTTTAACTGCTTGTGTTAAAGAGAAAGGGAGTGGAGGAGTGAAGGGATACTTAAAAAAAAAAAAAAAGATGTAGGGGCACCTAGGTGGTGCAGTGGGTTAAGCATCTGCCTCTGGCTTCAGTGGGTTAAGCATCTGCCTCTGGCTCAGGTCATGATCTCAGGGTCCTGGGATCCAGTCTTGCATCAGACTCTTGGCTCAGCGGGAAGCCTGCTCCTGCACTGCCCACCCCTCCATCCTGGCCTGCTGCTCTGCCTACTTGTGATCTATCAAATAAAGTCTTAAAAATAATAATAATAATAATAATAATAATAATAATAAACGACAAAATTTTAAATCCTGCAGACGTTCATTTAGCGATTTGGTTTTTTGTTTCCGTTTATCCAAAGCATAAATCCCTTCCTGGAGTAAACATTGATTATAAACCATATGAAGACAGGAGCGACCACTGTCCAACAGGTCCCGGCATCCCGACGGAAGAACAAACAAACCAAAAGCCATTTTCTCAAAGTCGGCTCCCTAGATCTACACTCGCTAATCTTGGCTGCATGGTGGGGATGGATTTGGACCGGACATGAAATCTTTTTTACAAGAATTTGATTAAACCAGATAATAAAACAAAACCAGAACACTTCCTTGTTCCTCCACCTGGGAGGCGCGTCCTGGGAAAGGAAGAGCGCACAGAGTCCTGGCATTTCAGGGGGCGCTGTGCGAGGGTGTCTTCTGCGCCTCTGACCCGAGAACAGACGGTGGAAACTAAACCAGAGCTAAGGCGCCAAGAGGGCACAGAAGAGCCATCCCACAGCAGCAGACCTGCGGGCGAGGGTGGGAAGGAAAAGGAGGAGCGACTGAGGGGAGGTCAGGCTCCTTTGTCTTTGCAAAGCGAACAAGGCCTGGGCGGACTGTACTGGGCGGTGCAGGAGGCGGGGTCTGCACGGCGCGGGCGGGGCGGGCCTTAAAAAAAAATAAAAATGAAAAAAAATTAAAAAATAAAAAAAGCCCTACCTGTCCCAGGCCTGCTGAGCTCAGCGGGAGTTTGCTGCGTGATCCGCCTAAAGGATCTACGAATGAATGAGCCTCCTGTCCGGCTGGGGACCTCAGGGCCCCGCGGGGCTGCGAATCTCGCGGACGCTCCGGACATCCTGGGGCGTGCCGGGTCCTCTTCCCGCAAGCTGGGGTGCTGGGCGGCCCTGGCTCCCGGTGGCCGGAATCCCGCGGTGTCGGGGGCGGCAGCGGAGGCTAGGGCGAGTGGAAGCCCAGGCGGGGCTCTGGAGAACCGCCCGGCGGCTGAGAACCTGGACTGTGAGCCCTGGGTCAGAGAGAAAGTGCTCTTCCTTCTGCACCCAGAGAGGTGGCTGGGGACTCAACGGGACCTTGCGCGGGAAGAAGTGGCCGGTGGGGACGATCTTTTCCCGGCGGCCGCAGACGACTGGGAACCCGACGGCCCGTCTCTTTTTCCGCGAGAAAAGCGAGTTTTGGGCAGCCGTGTAGACGCTCCCTTCAGAGCTCTGCCGCGGGACCCTGCAGCCCCACCCAGGTCGGTGCTCGTGCGGATTGTGGACTATCAGGCGACAGAAGAAGTCCTGTGGACCGCATGGAGGAAGGGGCAGATGACCGCACGGACCGAGGAGCACTCCATGAGCGCGATCACTTTTCGCACCAACAGGGAGTGAAGCGCCCTGCTGTGGGCGCCAGGACTGCGGGGGAACCCCGGGCTCTCCCGCATGGGGAGAGACGTCCGGAGTCCACCTGCGAGGAGATCACCTCGCGGTCCCCAGGGACTGGATTGCCAGAGGATATAAAACAGGAAAGAGGAGCCTGAGGAATGCTGCGGGATGGTGGATGAGCGCGAGTCCCTAAGCGGATGCTCTTCCGGGAACGCCAGCCTGTGATTAGCCGACAGCGAGGACGTTTTAAGAGGCTGGTCAGCGCCGCTGGGAGGCAGGGGACACCCCAGACAGAATGAAGAACTGTGAGCAACATAGTACCTCCTTTGTGTCTTAAATACTGTGACAGTCTGGGGACCTAAGTCATTGGAAGAGGGGAAGGAAAGGTATTTTCAAATTGGTAAAATGTGGGCCTGTTGAAATACGAAAATCTATTTATGGTTAATTCTCACTTTGCAATACAGATGCATTGATCTCTTTCCCTGCCTCCCCGCTCTTTCGGACCTAAATCAGAAGTGAAGGTTGAGGTCCGCTCTCTGCAGAGAGAGTGGGAGGAGATGGGGAGAGAGGCTTGTTTTAAAGCTAAAAAAAGAAAGTAAAAAGGAATGGGAAAATAAAAATAAAGCAGCAAGTAAACAAAATCTTTCCTTTTTTAAACTTTTTTCTGATGTGCACATTTTTTCTTTTTTTCATTAAATGTTAGGGGGAAAGAAAACTAAGAAAAGAAGAGGGGGAGAACAGAAGACCCAACTTTGAACGTTAAGTGCCATTTAAAGGGGCTTTACTACCCCCAAAGTATCCAGTCGAGTGAAAATGATTTTTATCTGGTTTTTATTTATTTTTACTATTTTAAATTTGGCAGATAAGTCTTATCTAAAGGTAGATGATGTATAGTTTGCCCTAAAATAATTGTATATCTTATTCCTGTCCATCGTTTCTTATTAATAACATTTGTATTCAAAGCTGGATTGAAAATACATCCCTCTTGATGCTGTTGGGGAAAAAAGTCTCTTTTGGTGCTACTGAAATGTCTTTTTATTTGTTCCTCTTTTTTATTAAACACCATTTTTATTACCTCTGTAGTACTGTGGTCTGGTTTGGAGGTCTGTGAGGAGTAAGCATTCCCTCTAGAGATGAACTACTGACTTGAGCAGGCTGAAGGAGTATTTGGTTACTGCAAGAACTAACAAAATAAGTGGGACACTGGCTTTTGAAGAGTCAACTGTTGAACTGTACCCCCTACCTCACTTCTCACTCTGTGCTCTTTACTTTCAGTTTTGAAATGCCCCCAAATATATATCCCTGTTTTACAGTGAGCCAGCCTCAGTGTTGAGGTCATGTGGCTTAGTTAAGTCACAACGTAGTAATTGCATAGGCTTAAGTAGGTAAGAATATGATCTTTTCCCTTCTAAAGGTTTGAGAATGGCCTTCAGAGGAACTTACCTGTAAGGAGTCAAAAGAAGACAGGGCATCCTGGGTTTTCTGACACATGTTGATGGGAAATGCTAGAAATGCCTTAATGCTCATGAGTCCCACCAGAACTTTGACTGGAGGATCACCACAGCAGTTCTTAGGACTATGAGACCCACACTTGAGGGAGGAATGCAGCACCTGACCTCATTTGTGTTCAAATGAGGTGCTTTTCTACTTGGTTGTAGAAAAGATAATATAGGCCCCATAAAGTGAATTATCTTTTCCTCCAACAACTTTTGCCTGGCCCTTGTGTGAGGTTAAACTTCTTGGCAGACTGTTTTCAGGGTTTTCAGGCCTGACTTGGTAAATTTGGTTGTGAGTCATTATATGCCCCCAGGTGACTGAGCATTGAATATGCAGTCAGTCAGAAAAGCCTCCTTAACATGGACCCATACATCATTGGTTGCCTTCTCTCTGGAGGCCAACCCGGAAGTTTAGCTTTTTGTGTTCAAAACTGTCCTACTTCTTACTGTGACTCTGGGCAAGTGCTTAATCTCTGTGTGCCTCTGTGTCCTTATTCATTAACTAGAGGTAATATATAGTATTAACCTCATAAAGTTTCTTCCCTAGGATTATGGTAAATGAAAAATAGTTAAAATAATACTTTGCATATAATGAATGCTCAAAGTTAGCTGTTACTAGTTCTGTGTTGTAATTGTTTAATTCACTTTCATCCCAAGTAGGCATTAGTCTTTTATTTAATTAAAAAAAACAGCCAAAGGCATACAACACCAGAAATTCTGTACAACCCAAACTGGTGATTTTTATTGACTCTTTTCTGGATTCCTAAAAGAAAAAACTTCTCTCTAGCTTTTCCCAACATTTAATGGATCAGTAAATACATCCTTTAATCTTTTAGCAATGACATCCACGTCTTGTGATATTTATCCTGTGATTCAAAGGCCTAAGGTATACATTGCTTGACAGGGTGTTTGAGGAGGTTTCAAGTCTGCTTAGTTCCCTGTGGGCAGTAGGAGTTTTAAATACTTGCCTTAGGTGTCATGTTTGTTCTCCCTCTGAGATTTTAAATCTGATGCCCTGTTGTCTCAGAAAAACAGAATACACAGAGTTTTCATTTTATCTCCTTTCTGCCAAAAATGTATTTGTTCAAGTCAGCTTAACTCTTTTTTTTTTTTTTTTTCCAGCTTAACTCTTTTAGTCCAAATATATTTAGGCTAATTTTATCTCAAGTAAAAATCATTTTTATTATTATCTATTAAAGGTTTTACTTATTTATTTGTCAGAGAGAGCGTACACAAGCTGGGGGAGCAGCAGGCAGAGGGAGAAGCAGCTTCCCCACTGAGCAAAGAGCAGGATGTGGGGATGTGGCACTCAGGCTCTGGACCTTGGGATCATGGCCTGAGCTGGAGGCAGACGCTTAAAGGACTAGGCCAACCAGGTGTCCCTGAAAGTTATTTTTAAAACACTCCCCAACCTCCTTGTTAACTGCCTGTAATGCACTTAACAGATTTCCTTCAAACTGATGTCTCCCTGGTAGGAAGTAATAAGTTGAAGCCCTGTTGAATTTGCTTCACAGGTTTTCCTGATCCAAGGAGAACCTGGTTGTGAGAGGAGCTGAGCATTCTTTCCCCTTCACAGTGTCCTGAGAGTGAATCCAAAGTGATATCTGAGTGTTCCCAATATGAATAAACCTCTGAGAATGTCTGGGTCTTTGCTCTTTGGTCTTACCTCCGCTTTGTGGAAAAATGTGACCATCTAAAACTGCCTTAGGTGGACGAATCATAGCAAGGATTTCCAGAAACCATGTGGCCACTCAAGGTACTATAAGGTAAATATCACACAACTGCCATTAGGCAAGTGCTGACCTCTCTGAAGACCTTTGTCCACAACCTCCAAGGCCTTGAGATTCATACATTTGATTTGCTGTTCTTAATCTTGTTATGAAAGACCCGCAGATCCCCTTACCCAAGAATCCAACACTGCCACTGGATGCAAACAGCAAGAGGTTTATTGGGGCGCAGGTACCGGCGGGTGGTCGGCAGCTCCAGCTAACCGAGCACACCGACCGAGGGGAAAGCGGGGTTTATATAGACAGGTACAAACAAGTTTTGGGGGGGACGGCGCTGATTGATTGATAGTTTGAACAGGCATACTTGGCGTCAGTGGATTGGGTCAGGGGACCCACGCGAAAGCAGACAAAGCAATCTTACAGAAGCAGAACTGGCCGGTTAGCCCATGCATGCGAAAAAAACACTACCAGGATATTGAAGGCCTGGTTACTTATCAAGTAAAGACAATTGGGAGTCTCCTGGTGGAATGTCACTCTCCTGCCATCAAGCATCCTTGTTAATGAGATTTAGGTTTAGAAGAAATTCAACTTTATTTACTTTTCCTTCTACCTCCGCCTCCTTAGGTGTTTTATGGAGGGGAGGGTGACATTAGGGCTTGAGGAACTGAGTTCTGTGTCCCTGGAAATTGGGCTATTGATAAGGTAACTTCTTTGTTGTAAATCTCAAGGACATTTGCAAACCAAGGGAGACTCCCGCCCTGCAGGACTGCGATCTCAGCAAGTTAACTATTTATCATTTTATGGCAGTCAGGGGTGCCTGTGGAATGTCACACATATTACCAAGGGGAGTGGGTGGAGAGGGGGTGCAAGGCGCCAGCTTTTGCTTTGTCCTCAGCCATCCTCCTACTCCCTCATCATTACCCCCCTGAACAATTTTGACCCTTAAATCTTTAAGGTGGTTGAAGGTGGAAGGTCTCATCTTCTATAACTTCTTCGTGCTGAATAGGGGCGTAGAGCTGTCCCTACCTACTGGAGTCAACATTGATCAGTGGAGGAATGTATAGGGGAGTTAGGAAAGGTGGAGGCAGCTGAATCCGGCGCTGACAGTGAAGAGGCGTCCTCGCGTGCGATAAGGATTGTCTGTCGTGGTGTAGTCATTGTAACAATGGAGTCTCGGCACCAAGTAGAGAAACACTGAACAAAGCAACATATTAAGGTTAATAAGGCGATAAGAATGAGAAGCCCGAGAAGGAGATTTGGCCATAGTCCTCCTTCAAACCAGGAACTTAACCATTCACTGAGAGAGAGAGAAGGATCTTGTAGGGCCTTAATTTGGGCATTCATATCCTTTATTAGTCCTGTGATAGTCTGGGATGTACACACAACATTCTGTCTTGATAATTGCACATGTGCCACCCTGGGCTGCTGTCAGGACATCTAAAGCCATCCTATTTATCTCTTAAGGGAGGGGACTCTCCAGGGCAGGGGTCTTTCAGTTAATACCTAATGTGCTTTTTTGCCTATGAAAAAGGAGAGGGACTAATCTTCCTGTTGAAAGAAAAAGTTGTATTCATTGCAGAAAAGTTTGAGGAAATATTTTGTTAGGAAGAAAGACAATTGGGAGTAAAAGAAAATTCACCCTTCCCCCAAATCTCTTAATATTTGGTATGTTTTCAGTCTTGTTTTACGTATTTTACTCTATTTTAATGTGTATTTTATTCTATTTTTTTATGTGTATGTGTGTATATATATATATATATATATACACACATTTTCTTGGCATAAGCTATATATAAAATCTGAGTATTATAAACTGAGGTATACGGATACTATTCAGGGGGAACCAGGAGCATGAACATCTCTAAGAATGTTTTTTAATCTCAGACCTCAGTCCAGATCTACTGAATCAGAATTTGCATTCTGACAAGAACTCTGGGTGTTCTCATTAAAGTTGAGAAACATTGATGTATACATGCTGTATTTAGTCCTGCTTTGTCACTTACAAAAACTAGAAAGTTTTCATTTCCTCCCTGTTCCCCATTCATTAATGATCTTTAACAAGGCCATGGAAATTACACTTTGTAGAATTCGGAAAGTATTTAGAGATTACAGAAGAGTGAAATCGATACTGATTTGTGAATCGGCAAGGAGATCTCTAAAACTATAATTTTTTTTGAGAGAGTCTTACTATTCTTAAGTTTCCTAATGAAACACTGATCATTGGAATTCAAATTGTTTCTGAAATGTGGTTCTTTTACTGTCTCAGAATGGGAGACAATACTTGTTTAAAAACGCCTTGAGGGAAGAAGGGCAGGAAGTCAGGAAAGAAAGCACAGTTGCCACACTTCTGCAGGCTGAGTCAGGACAGCCAGCCATGTGCACTCTCTGCTAATGTGTGGGGAGGGGGTGGGGAGAAAGGCGGAGCTTGAATGTGAATAAACTGCTTCAGGGGAGAAAACAAAGGCTGTGACTCTTGGACACCCTGACAGGCTTATAGCTCTAGATAGTACTTAGCTCTTTAATTAGGGAGGGTAAATCTTTATAAACTTGCTAGGTGAAGATAAGAGAAGACAACAGTGCAGTTTACTTTGCAAAGAAGAAGAAACACAATCAGTTCTTATTCACTGTGCTGCCAATATTAGCCACAAAATGGTAGACTTGATCACTTAAAGGCGTGGAATTAACTTCAAATTCAAATTCATATTCTAAGTGTGAGATAGGATGAATACTTTTGGGGGGAGCTGCAACCTTCACAAACTTGGACGGACAGAGGTTCTGGTTTGGTATTGGAAGGGAGTCAGCCAACATCACTTGGCACTTGGCAGGGAAGCAAGGCAGGCAGGGTGGTGAGAAAGCTTGACAGAGACCAAGATGACCTTAAGGCTATCCTCAGCTTGACTAAACTGGACAAGTCTCTTTCTGACTGCTTCTCCCCCTCCCTTCTCTTAGAGTGGTTTATTTAAAAACATGCAATTGCAAATTCATTCTTTGCCTTATTGGCATGTAAATCTTTCAACTTCTTATCTGTTCCTCATCAAAGGAATGTCTTTCTCCAGGGTCTGGGAGCTATCTCTTGGAAATGTAATCAAGAAAGACAGGGTCCCTAACTTCCAGTCTCTGGGAGATGGAAGAGCCCACCTCAATAAGTATCAATTAACCAACAAGATGGATTAATTTAGTCTCTGTCTCCTATTGCAATAATTGCTTCAATTTATTTATAAAAAGTCTTGAATAAATTTTTCCTTGCCTGCTCAATTCTGTCTGGTACAATTTTTCTTTTACAGTAGTGAAAAAAGGAAGGGTTCATATCTGCTCTGATGGGAAGCTCTAGCTGTTAGCATGGAGAAGCTGGTGGTGGGCTAGCAAGAAAAGCTTTTTATGTGATCTACCTAGGCATGGGTATTACCCAGTGGTCACTGAGGCTGTTGGGTGTGTAAGTCTAATCTTAAGGCTGGTTTGTTGGACAATGTGCCTCAGACCCCAAATCCTGAGTTTTAAAGCTTATTCTATACCCACTGGATTATCCTTAGTCATATGTCCATCTTGCAAAAAAATTCTTGTGACTTTGAGGTTATTTTGGAGTTTGTTTTGTTTTTAAAGATTTTTATTTTGTTTATTATTTTAGAGAGAGAGGGAGAAATGAGCAGGGAGAGGGGCAGAGGGAGAGAATCTCCAGCAGATTCCCTGCAGAGTGCAGAGCTCAAGTTAGATCGTGACCTGAGCTTAAAGCAAGAGACTGTTGCTCAGCCGACTGAGCCACGCAGGACCCCAACTTTGAGGTAATTTTGAAAGCTGACTAGGTCAGTGGATATATGGTATAATTAAATTTCCAAATTCAACTTACATGGGAGAAGGGTTGGAAGGTACAATGGGCATGAAATAATTTTTCCTAAACCAAGAGAATTTTCAGGGAGGACTACAGAGTCAACTTTGGTAAAGATTGATTGTCTCAGACAGCTGGTCTCCATGTCTCAAAGAAAAGCCTCAGCAATGCCTGTGGACTTCCCATGCCAGCCTCAATATTAATCCAGTTTCCTGGGTTTATGAGGTTCAGGCTACTCGTCCTTCTTTTTTCTTTTCTTTTCTTTCTTTCCTTTTTTTTTTTTTTAAATTAAAGAATTAGCTTACAATATGACATCAGGTTTTACAGTCTTTCTATCCCCATATAACTGAGTGGGAAAATGTGCAAATGTTTAAGTAAAATAAGTCTATGATCAAAATGTTGGAGTGGAAGAAAGGAGATTCTGTGATCTGTATCGAATGGCAAGTCAAGGACTAGGTAATGGTAAGGATTTCTCCCAGGAGCAAAATACAAGCCATGTGTCATCTTCGGAGATCGTAAAACAGTGATAAAGCTGGACTAAAAGTCTGCTTTTATCAATACCAAGTGCTTAGTGATACAGTACTCCTTTCTGAAAAAAATCTCTTGTTGATATAATTTGTTTTTTTTTTTTTTTGGTTGATCTAAAGTCTTAAAACTTCCTAATTACTGTTTGAATTTTAATAATAGAGATGTAAGCTTGAACGTAACATGTTAAGATTTTTCTTTTCCTTTTTTTTTAAATGAGGAAGATAATTTATTTTTATTTTTTGAATTTTGGGTTTGGGGGTGGTAGAGGCAGAGGGACAGTGAGAAAGAGAAACCCAAGCAGGCTTCAAACCCAGCATGGAGTCCAAAAGGGGACTTGACATATCTCACAACACTGAGATTATGACCTGAGCCTGAACGAAGCGTTGGATGCTCGACCAGCTGAGTCACCCAGGCGCCCCTAAGGGGAAGATAATTTAAAAATCTCTTCCCTGTTTTCCCTCTAATATCTCTCTCACACACATGTGGAATCAGATGTAGATCTGCTCATTTTGAGAGTAAATTCCTAAGGGTTCAGAATCTCCTGAACGCACTCAGAATGCACTTTGTGTTTCCAACCTGTGTATATTTTTGCATTTCAAGATTCGGTATAAACATTATTACAGCCATTATATAGGATTATATACAGCAATTGATTAGGAAAATGACATTCAGTTTCTTCAATTCTGACATTGTATGTGACATTCTATATAAAATTTAAAATAAAGAAACATTAAATTGAAAGTTAATTGAATGTAAATTAAATTTTCAAAAAAACTTAAAATAAGGAAACTATTTTCTGTTGGACAAGTGCAGATTTAGTTCAGACGTAAACTGGATTCAGATAACATAGTTAACATTAAATTCACTTTTTATTCGTTATTTTAAAACTAAAGAGTGAATCAAGAAAATAAAACACTACCTGGGTGGTATAATTTAGTAGTTGTTTCTGTTGTAGACACTTCAATTTTATTAAAATTTACTTATTAGTTACTTGACAGTTTTTTACATAAATGATTATTATATCAGACTAACCAAAGGATTAGTTATTTGTTTTACTTTATGATTATTGCCAAACATTCTTGTCTCATACTGCTTTTAAAGATTATCTTCCTTTTAGGGCCAGATTCACCATGTATGCCACTGCCAATATGTGGTCATGAAGACTCAAACATGGGGGACTAAACGGGTGGGAATTAAAATTCAAGATTTCCTGCCCTCTAATCAGAACTGTTTCTGTTTCCCTCATGAGAGAAAGCAGTCCACCAATTCATGTGAATTCACTGATATGTTACTGAACACCAGTTAGGTACTGAGGGCAACTCAGAAGGTGCAGCTACCTGCATTTGAATGTAATCAACCAATAAATTAAAATTAGCAGGTCCCATTTCTCTGTCACTGATGGTTTTGCCTATTAGGTCAACAAAGTCAGGGAAGCTGAGTATCTCCCATCTGACTCATTGTAAAAAGGTTCTGTGAAAAATGCTGCTTTGGGAATGACCAGGAAGGACTTTACATTCCTCTCAGGTTGACTAAATTTTAGGGAGTTTTTTCCTGGGTCCAGGCTCTGATTACATTTTCTTAGGGCATTTATTTGAGAAAACTTCACTTGTAAATTTTTTCTCTGCCCCTCTGACTTGTAAATCTTAAACAAACAAACAAACAAAAACTAAAAACAAACTCTGAACAGTTTTATAACCCAAGAAGGTCTTTCTCAAGGACACCTGGACCCATCCCTTTGCAATGGGGTCATCAAGGAAGTCAGCTACCCTATCTCCTTGTCTCTGTTGGAAGGGGAGGAGCCCAGCTTCAGTGGAGGCCAAGTAGCAAACATCAATGGCCTAATCCTAAAGAAAAATATGTGCCAATTAAGGAGTAACTCAGTGTAGGGGTCACAAGTCTTAGAGCAACCTCCCCACTCACATGTTTTCTAACTCATCACAACATTTAAAAACTCTTCCCATCACTCCGTGTTCCAGTGGATTTGAGTTCAGATGAAGTTCTGGTGTCTTTTCTCTATGACAATAGCCTCAAAGTCTTGCTTGGTGGATTAACTTTATCTAGTGCCAGTTTTGCTTTGACAGGGATCAGATAAGAGCAGGAGAGAAACACTTATGTTGATGATGGGGAGATAATTCATAAAGGCTGAAAATGCTTTGTGTCTCAGGGGAACTGACAATGATTTTGTTACTCTGCATCCCATGCCTTGCATATGCCCTCGCTGGGACTTCAGGACACTGGGCGCTGGCAAGTGGGGTTTGCAAATCCCAGTTAAGGGAGGAACAGGAGCACTCACTTGCCGACCTCAGCAAACTGGCAGGACTCATAAGATATTCTCCGTTGTTAACCACCCTTTTTTGGTGAGTCACAGAATGAAACCAATGTCTTCTATATCTTATGTTTAGTGGGATCCTCACTTAAAAGCTGAATTTTCTTCATTGCAGTTTTGAAGATGTTCATGGGAATATAGGGACAAAGCATTCTCTAGTCATCCTGCCTGAACCAACTAAAACTACTGATTGGTGATACTTAGATGTCTCATATGGCTTGGAGGAAAAGGACAGTTTTGGTTGGAAAGAAAGACCTTAGAGAAGGAAGTGAAGGTTCTAGTTGTCACACGTTCTGTCTTAGAGAATGACTGCACGGAGGCTCTACCGCGTTGATTAGTTCAGGAACCCAGTCTGACCTAACACGAGAACTCTTGGCAATGATGTGGCTGACTGTTTAAATAAGGCTGAAATACTTGGAAGAATATCACGTCTGGCGAAATGTAGCAAAGGGGAGTTGGTGTGAAGGACCCCATTAAGAACAGGGGCTGCTGCTTGCAATGCATAGCCTAGGCCTTGGGCAGGGCACGTAGCTTGTGAGGCATTGGTTGATTGGTGAAGCCAATGTCTGGGGTTAGGTCCAGGTCCAGATGGGAGACCCCGGGGGTGGCAGGAAGGTGAACTTCTGCATGAGGCTGGTGAAGAACAGGAAAAGCTCCATCTTGGCTAGTGACTCACCGGCACACATCCGGCGCCCTGGAGAGAGACGCAGTGCAGGGTTATGAGACATAGGAGCACAAAAAGCAAACACAATCTGGTGAGAGACAAAAGCTTTCCACATTGATTTCTCCTACTTTAGAATGTGTGGATTAGTGCTGTAGCCTCTTCTGGGCCTCATGGGCTCTGCTGAAGCCCTGGAAAAACAAAATCAAATACATATGTACCCAAGTACATATGTCCCCCGTAACTGCCCCCCATGAAGGAAACAAGCAGCTAAACAAACATTAACACTTCAGTGTGAAAAATGTAAGGGTAAAGCCTAGTGTGTCATGAGAATAGATAGTGAAGGTACCCAGTATAATTTGAAGGATCAGGGAGGTCTCCTGCTTTGTATGAGAGCTTTGTATCTCAGCTCTTGTGGCCAGGGTGAGAAGAAGTCAGCCAGCAAAGATGTGGTGGGATGTGGAAGGGTCATGATGTATATCAGGGCTAAAATTATTTGGCTCTGACATGAGCATAGAACATGAGTTATGGAGCTTAAGACCTGAGGCCAGAGGCTACGTAGACCCAAGTCTATTTACCCAAGACTTGGGTCTACGTAGCCTCTGAAGACACATGAAGCATTTTAAGACAAGACACTTGGTTCGTATTACTTTTTTTTTTTTTCCTTTAAAGATTTTACTTATTTATTTGACTGACAGAGATCACAGGCAGGGAGAGAGAGAGGAGGAAGCAGTCTCCCTGCTGAGCAGAGAGCCCAATGCGGGGCTCGATCCCAGGACCCTGAGATCATGACCTGAGCCGAAGGCAAAGGTTTTAACCCACTGAGCCACCGAGGTGTCCCGGTTTGTATTACTCTTGAAACATGACTTATTGGGGAAAATGTCAAGATATCTGAAAAGTGGAGTCAATAAAATTGAGGAAGGGAGTCTTCTAGGTAAGTTTTTATTGAAACAAGAGGGTTCAATTAGATTTCCTTTGTTGTTGGTTTATGTAATTTGGAAGATAACTCTCAAGGGTACTGAGTCACAAAAGACTTCAACGTTCTGAAAAATATCGGAATCTAGATATTTTACATCTCAAGGAAAGTAACACTTGGGTTTAAATGGGACTTCCAGGAAATAGATGAACACCACAAAGGATAGTGTGGGGCAGTTTTTCACAATGTCTACTACCAAGGCAGGATTTTTAGGGGTGAAAGGCAATGTATACTACGTCTCTCTGTTGGAAAATGTTTACTAAATAAAAGCTAACAATTCAGTCCATCGATGTATGTGCAATGTCAAGGAGATACAGATATTTAATTTAGCTTGGCTCTGAGACTATTGCTCAGGGAGGGTTCACTACCCAGTAGGTGAGCCCAACAAAGAACTAGGTGAGTATTATACAGTGTCACAAGTTATGATAGGGTGTTGAGGGAGCCCATGAAGGAACACTAATCTAGCTTTTGGGATCAGATCTTCCCACTTGCCAAGAGCAACATGTATGATTGAGCAGTGTCATCTAATGGATGATAAATAATGCAACTTAGGATGTGAATTATCTACTCTATATTTAGGTTTATTCAGTTAAGGTAAACAAAACAAAGCATGCCTTGTTTTAGTTTACTTTTAAGGATATATAGGTGAAAACATAGGAAATGATCTTGTTGATCTTAAAAAGAAATTCTGTGTGCAATATTAGTTGAGTGATTGTGATCAAAGGTCAAATAAGCCCACCAGAGAGCAAGATGTCTATCTTAATGCAGTAAGTAAGGATAAATGTGAGGACTTTGCACTCAACATTGCCTTTATGGTATTTTTTCTTATTGTGATGGTTTTGTGGTTGTTATATTTTAAATATGTTCCCATTTGTTTGTCTATGATTAAACAGTATCACTACTCCTAGATTTCCTAAAGCAGGAAACACATACACAAACAGTATATCTGGAGATGTTTGGAATTCCTGAGATATACTTTGCCAAACTTGTTTGAAGATGGGCCACTCTGCAAAAATCTGGACTATTTGCTGCTTGTCTCAGAGTCCAAAGAAGCCTCTAAGCCCAGGTGTGTGAGAAACCAGGAAGGACCTGGAGGCACAGTTGGTCAGAAAAAAACAGTAATTGTTGTGCATGGAGACAAGGGGGTGTCAAGGGGAACATTGTTTCTTCTCTCTAAACATCAGTAAATCCAAGACTTGATAGATGAGTCTAGGGAAAAAATAATTTATGTATGATAAAGTAATTGCTCCATCTTTTCACTTGTAAAGTGAAGGTTTGGAATTAGATGTAGCTGAAGTGCCCTCCAGAGATCATTGTTTATGTTTCCATGGCTTTTTTTTTTTCTTCAAAATCTAATGCAAGGAAACATAATAAAAATTGAATTCATAGCACCATGAATTAAATGTGGATTATTTTTCATTTCCTTTAACTCCAGTTCCAGATGTGATATCATGTTTTTATTTAAAGTAGAAGTCATAAATACATGTGCTGTTTCCTCATATATAATCCTCCATGTATTTGTGTGTAAAAATTAGAAGAATGTATTGTACTTTGTATCTCTCTGTATCCCTTAGTTATCAGTAGGTAAGAAAAGTCTATTCTTTGGGTGACTGCTGTTTACCTATCCCTGAATGAGTATACAGAGTGAATGCTAACCTATTGTTTGTGTAAGTGGAAAGGCACAAGGTGACAAACTGCTTATGGTGTAGTTTTGCTAAGAGTCTTTTCTAGGAATGGAGAGTTCATTTCAGGTTCTTATGAAGCCAGAAAATTATAGAGTAAATTCAATTAGTTCCCTGGATTCCAAAATGTACTCTAGTGGAAAGCTCTTCTCTCTTCCCTAATCCTAATCCCCCTCCCTCCCTCCCCTACCCAAGAAATTCTAAGAGTAACACTGACATTTATACATATTAAAGCAAAGCTTTTCAGGGGTGCCTGGTTGACTCAGTCAGGCCACCAATGCTTGGTCCTCAGGGTCCTGAGTTCAAGCCCTGCAGTGGGCTTCACACTGGGCATGGAGTCAAATCAATCAATCAATCAATCAATCAATTAATAAATCAAGCAAGCAAAGCTTTTCTGGTTGGAGTGAAGTGGGCTATCCACTGTCCCCATGCTTAACTTTCTCCTCAAATTCTCAAAGCTCTACCCTAGCCTCAGCTACAAGGAATCTTCAGGGACTCCCTAAGAAAATGCCATTCTAATGCCTAATGCCCAAGGTCTTATAGCCAATTTAAAGCCTGGGGAGGAAAGGCCCTTTTACTCTCCCATATTTCTGACGTTTAGTGCCACATGGAAAAAAAAAAATACAAAACCTAAGTATAGTCATCAGACAAGGCCAAATCTCTCCAGATTTCTCAAACCACCTGTCTCAAAGGCGAGACCTTACCCGCTGAAAAAGGGATGAAAGCGTCTTTCTTGACAAACTTTCCAGTGGAAGTCAGGAAATGCTCGGGATTAAATGTGTCTGGCTTTTCCCACTGTGTTTGGTCCCGAAGTACAGAGGTCAGCAAAGTGATGACCTCGGTGCTCTAGAAACAGAAGTGCTATTAATGACAGAGATTATATTCCTTCTTTAACAAGTGACTCTTGAAAAATGTGTGAAGGTCCCGTTGGTAATTTTTCAGAAGCGGTGTGTTCTGGAAGAATCTGGAAGGAGGGGAAGATGAGGGGCTTGGGATTGGTGTAGAACATTCACTTACTCAACCACTTTTTTATTTGGTACCTCCTAAAAAACACAAGCTTTGGACTCAGAACCAGAAACATTCTTTACTTAGTTCTGTGTTTGCTATGAGATAATGGCACATGATTTAACTCTTGATATAATCCCAGTTTCTACATTTATATGAAGGGAATTAAATAACCCTTTCCCCACGATCTGGGCCCCTTACCCACCCACCTTGCTTGAACTCTCTGAACCTCAATTTCCTCAGATACTGCATGGAAATAATAATCCCTTGTAATACCTTGTGCAGAGTAATTACCACCTATTCTGTGCACATACACTCTGACACACTCAGTTACCTTTTTTTGCACGGTAGGGAGGGAGAAAAGGAGGACAAAGGGAAGGGGGGAGAGAGAAGCAGGGGAGGCCGGGAAGCAAGGCAGGCTGAGATCGCCTGCAGCGGCTTATTTCAGTGCTTCTGTGATTTTGAGCAGCTGACATCCTTTCCCTCTCCCCTCATTTCCCCTTTTAAACCCTTACCTTAGGAATATAGTAATTTTTAAACATCACATCTGTGGTTGTTGCATGAGGTAAGCTTGTGGGCAGGATATTAGCAAATCTCTGTACTTCGTGAATGACGGCATCTGTGTATGGCATTTGAGTTCGATGTGCAATTCGAGGCTGGGCTGCCCCCACAACTTTGGTGATCTCATCACAGACCTTTTCTGGACAAAATGCACTGATTAGAGGTGGGGGGAGAGATATTGGAACAATATTCTCAGTTGTCCTTCCAATTGAAAATCAAACCTTAATGCTTTCTGAGTTCTGACCCATTTTTTTCTGCACTGTTTGCACTCCTAGATCTCTATTCCTGAGGCCCTGTTGGGGACCTGCATGGAGTGACACTTGCAAAGTGTTGACACCTGTTGACCGTCTCAGGAAGCTTGGAGAGTAAAATCTACTTTCTTATGTCCAAAGGAAACTAAAGTACACACTGTCCTCAGGGGTATAAATTAAAGGTATCCAGGGTGGCCACAGAATTCTGCTTTTTCCATCCTAAAAGATTTTCGAGTCCTTCCTTCAGGCAATGGCCTGAATCTTAAGAGACTTACTCTGGACTTCAGGATATCGCAACATGAGCAGTAGTGCCCAGCGTAGCGTGGAGACTGTGGTCTCTATACCAGCCGCAAACAGGTTACTAACGAGTGCCACCAAATTTTCATCACTGAAATAGGCAGTAGATGTATCTTTCTCCTGAAAGGGGAAAAGAAATCATGAGTGATGAAAAAATTTTATACTTGACAATCATAGCAGATAACGTAACATGAATTTAAAAAGCAAAAAGCTTGCCATTCTTTTCTCAATAGAGTGAATTTTTCTTTTAATTTTTATTTATTTATTTATTTATTTATTTATTTTTATTAGGAGGATGTTGTGCAGAATTTTCAAATAAAGCACATCCTGGATGCTAATGATAATAAATAATTCTAACAATGGGAAAAGCTGTTTGCCATTTTTGAATTTAGTTTTTGACTGAGTGATTAGAATGTGCCCAACATTGTTTCTTTTAAAAAAAATGGTATTAAGTAATCTTTCTTGGGGTCATCAATTGAAACACATTTTCAAGATTACAATAAAAGAAATGCTGTACTAATTCTAAAAGCTAGCATTCAAAGTCTTCTATATATATATATATTTTTTGTTTTTGTTTTTTTTTTTAAGGGAATGATGTGAAAAGCAGTGGAAAATATTCAAGAATGGAAAATGTAGTAAATAGCATTCTTGGTAGGGTACAAATCTACCATTACTAACTTAATTGAGTCCAATGATTTTTCTTCTTTGCAAGAAATATTTTTGCTCCAGATAGTATTAATTAAACTAAATAATAAACAATACGATACAGTAACATCATTACCTCCTGCTGTCTGACCAAAAAGGCATCAGTGAAACTTCTTGGATCATTTTTGTCAATGTCATGCTGATGATCTAGGAAGGTCATCCTTATAAAAGCAAATAATTCATCTCTATTCCTGAGTACTGTCTTATGACTTTTTAGGAGGAACCCCTAAACAAGAAACATACTGAAAGAATAAAAAAATAACAAAGTAAGTTAAATACACACATGGTATGCATGCAGTAGTGGGAATGACACCGTTATTTCTGGAAGGATTATAGAATAGCACCCCATTTAGACTTCAATTTTTTCTCAACTAGCTGGCAGACTGGCCTGGACAACATGATTTCCTCATTTAGTGGAGTTCGGTAACTTAAAATGGATATTGGTATGGTTTATAGTAAGTTCTATGTACCCAGAGTATTTTGTATATTATGCCAGTAGTAACACATGTACTCAGAGGTTAGGCGAGACATGAAAACAATATTGGCTTTTTGGTTAAGGCTATAAATGTAAGTGTTTTTCTTTCAAACTCCTAGGTGATTCCAGATCAAACCATTTTAGTGCTATGTAGCACTGTCACCTTACCACTGATGTTTCTTTGTAGGATCGGAATAATTATTCTTGTTATTTAGATCTAGCTTACTATGTCTAGGGTCTCTAGAGAAGCACCATATAATCTAATATTCCCTAACCCTTAGAAAGTTCAGGAAGAACTTCACTGTTGGCTAAATTTGGTGTGTTTCTTGGTATATTCATGTATGTGAGCGATAAGCTCTTTATATATTTCATCAGATTCTCAAAGTGGTCCCTAACCACCCAAGTGACCTAATAAATACCGAAGATAAAAGGCCACACCTAAAGTTAGACATAGTTGGGCGCCTGCGTGGCTCAGCTGGTTAAGTGTCAGACTCTTGGTTTTAGCTCAGGTTATGATCTCTGGGTCCTGGGTTCAAGCCCTGTGTCAGGTTCCCTGCTCAGCAAGGAGTCGGCTTGAGATTCTCTCCCCCTCCCCCCATGGGCCCCACTTGCATACTTGCTCCCACTGTCTATATTTCAAATGAGTAAATAAACAAAATTGTTTTAAAAACTATGTTTAAAGATTGAGCTATTTATGTACTTATTTTTTTAAAATTCAATGAATTAACATATAATGTATTAGAGGTTTTAAAGGTGGAGGTCAGTGATCCATCATCAGTCTTACATAACACCCAGTGCTCATTACATCACATACCCTCCTTAATGCCCATCACCCGGTTATCCCAACCCCTAACCCCTGTCTCCTCCAGCAACCCTCTGTTTCCAAGATTAAGAATCTCTTATGGTTTTATTCCCTCTCTGGTTTTGTCTTGTTTTTCTCTCCCTTCCCCTATGCTCCTCTGTTTTGTTTCTTAAATTCCACATGAGTGAAATCATATGATAATTATCTTTCTCTAATTAACTTAAAAAAAATAGACATAGTTCCCTGTGCCAGGGTTCCCCCACACCTATATTTAGAGTAAACCTGTACTTGTAGTAACGGAACCTAAATTATTCCAAAGTGAAATAATATTGTCCGTTGTCACTTGTGCTACTGAAAATGGGAACTGGGGCCCCTGGGTGGCTCAGTTTGTTAAGCATCTGCCTTCAGCTCAGGATGATCCCAGGATCCTGGGATTGAACCCTGCACTGGGCAGGGAGCTTGTTTTTCCCTCTCCTTCTGCTGCTCCCCCTGGTTGTGCTCTCTCACTTTCTCTGTCAAATAAATAAATAAAATCTTAAAAAAAAAAAAAAAAGATTGTAACAGGGTTCAATAACTTAGGAAGATAATAGAATTTAAATTTTAATGTTACAGGTAAGTAAAAATTAAAATAGGAATTTGAGTCTGTGGGGACAGTTTCTTAGGTGTGAACCACAACATATACATTGGATAAAATATCAGGATTCAGAAAAGGAACAAAAATAACCAAGGTATATTTTGAGAAAAAAATGTAGACATAGGCTCAGAAGAAGTGATGAAAAGACATTTCATAGGTGAAATTAACACAGAACAGTAGGACAGAAGTAGAAATGATAAAAATTGAAGATCTAAATAGTAAAGGGATTAGGCTGGTTAATATGTAAGCAAAAAAACAGGAATGTTAGGAAACAAATAGGGTTGGGCACATGGAATTAGATGAAAGACTTTGTTGAGAGATCTTGTACTCCTGAGGAATCGACCTGTCATGTGACCTTTGAGTATAGGAGAAAGCCGTAAAGTAGCATTAAAAGATCAGAAAATGAAAGTCACTAGTAAAATTTAATTGCTCTGAGTCACATATCCGTGGAATGGAGATAAAAATATCATCCCTATTTCCCTTGGAGGGTGGTTGTAAGGAATAAGTGAAATCCTTGCAGTCCTTTGTAAACTAAGAAGTACAATATGAATATTAGATGACGGTGATGATGATGATTGTGTTATCCACAGAGGCAAAGTAATGGTTTTCTCTTCAGTAGATCTCCTGTTATGGTTTTCAAGCTTAGAATTTATAGAACATAGCAGAACTCAATATTAATTATCTGTCCTTTGCTCTTAAAAATAGGAATTTATGGCCAAAAGCAAATTTTAAATATTATATTTTTGTTCTTCCCTCCCTTCCTCCCTCCCTCCCTCCTTCCTTTCTCTCTCTTTCTTTCCTTGTTTCTTTCCCATCTTGCTTCTTTTCCTTTCTCTTCCTTCTTTTCTTTCCTTTCTTTACTCCCTTTCCTCTCCTCTCCGCCCCTCTCCTTTCCCTTCCCCTCCCATCCCCTCCCCTCCCTTCTCTTCCTTTTCTTTCCTTTCTTCCTTCCATCCCTCTATCTTATTCCACAATCAAGAACTGTAAAATCTTTGAAGTGGAAATTAGAGAAATTTGTCCAATATTTGGTCTAGTCCTGTAACTGTACAGACAAAGAAATAGAGATTAAATTCTCTTATAAATTTACACAGCTAATTAATGATGGACAATTTTGAGTCTCTGTTGCTGGGATCATACGGTCGATTGTGCCTTCCACAGACACTCTTTTTAATAACAAAGTTTTCTAGAGTAAGACTATAATCATAATCAGTTCTTTTATAGAGAAATATGTAGGACATAGAATATGGATATAGAATATGGAATATGTAGATCAAAGTGGCTGAAATAAAGGATACAGATCATCAATATTTCAGGGTAAAATTCCACTTTAAATAGTAGAAATATATTTATTAATATTTTTATATATCCAAATTTAAAAGAAACTGAACATTAAATAAAACAGCTCAATTAACTTTGAATCCTATTTAATTACTTCATTATACATATACAAACTAGTCATAAGTGTGTGTGCATGCTAATAATACACTCGTGAGGGTAAGAATGAGGGTAGAAAATTATAAATAAGTATGAAATGAACAATCATTTTTTACCTCCAGCATAGTTTGATATGGCCCCTTCAGGATGAGAATATGCAGATTTCCAATAATTGGCAAAGGTCTGGGTCCTGGAGGAAAATGTTGCTTGGAAGCTTTAGTCATGAAGATTTTAATATTGAAAAGAAAAATGAGAAGCAAGCTCAGAATTGGAACTATGACAGAAGAGTCAAACCCACTCATTATCTTTAAGTAGAAGTAATTGTCAAGATAATAGAAATGTTTGCAATTGCAACCAGGCAGAATCAGCGGCTTCCAGTGCAAATCAAAAGCATGAAGGCATTGCTCATCATAATTGCCCTATCTTCTAGTCAACCATCTATTTTATAATTAAAATGAATTCAGCCCTACAGGGTATGCTTGCCTTATTTCAGCTCCTTCCCCCTTCTCTCTTTTCACTTCTCAGTGCAACCTGTTTTATCTAATAGAGCCTGGAGGAGGGATTTTCTCCTCATGTAAAACAAGGATTTGTCTTGAAATTTCAGAGAAATACAAGATGTTCAACCTTCAGTGTGAAATCTACACTTTCACAATAAAAAGAATTGTACTGTTTGCTAGGATACCCCGTGATCCGTGTGTGGTTGGTCAAGTATCAGTGTCACACCAAGAATGTCAAGGCTCTTATACAGTAAGTTCTCACCCTTCCACTCTCCTAAGAGTTTCACAGGAGTCTCAGTGCCAGGGAAAGAGCGTCGGTTTTTAAGTTGAGGGCCTGTGCAGATCCTAGCAGGTGACACATCCTCTTTGAGCCTTAGTTTCATTTTAAACTGAGAGAAATAAATTATTCAATTGTTGCAATGAGTTAGAAATGACAGATAAAAAGCTCCTACATAGACTTAAAATTCACTGCCTGGCATTCCTCATTTTTTCCCCTTTTCTCTCCTGGTAAGCTTTCTAATTTGTTTATGTCTGTATTTCTTTATGTCTGTATTCTTTCATGTAATTAAAAAAAATCTTGATATCATTAAATTTTCCACCTTTTTGTACTACTGACTCTCTCTCTCTCTCTCTTTTTTAAAGATTTTATTTATGTATTTGTTAGAAAGCACAAGCAGAGGGAGCAGCAGGGAGAGAATCAGGTTCCCCACTGAGCAAGGAACCCCCAATGGACCCCCTGTGATCAAGTCCCAGGATCCTGGGATCCTGACCTGAGCTGAAGGGTAGACAGTTAATCGAGGTGTCCCTGTGCTACTGACTTTAACTATGCAACTGGACTATAGCCTATTCTGGTTGATTTGCTCAAGAAAGAAATATTTATCTCTCCTTTTTGTGTTAGAATGAGTGTGAATAACAGCACTCATTTAATAGATTCAATTGAAATTTTTTTATATATCACCTTCTTGATAATAATATTTCCTCAAGTTTTCTAGAAGTTGCCATTATGTTCTATATTTACTTTTTAGTTTATCATTTGTTGTCTTCAAGGAATTTAAAATTCTTGAAAACAAAGACTCTATTTTCACCCTGTCCCCCCAGTTGTGGGATCTCCAATGTTTAGAAAGAACAGTACCTGCCACTAAACAAGCTTAAATTAGTGAAAAAATGAAGGTGCAAATAAGTGATTGAAGTTTTCTGAATATATTATTTCTGGAGAGTCATTTCTAGTAACTTAGAATTTGGGGAACCCAAAGACTGTGTGTAACAAAATTCTGTGGTTCCATGATTTTGTAGGTAAGTAAACTGGGACCAAGAGAGTTCAGGTTTGTATTTAATTCCGATTCAGTAGAGCTGCAATTAGGACTTAAGTCTGGTCCTTCACAATGCTCATTATGCCACATGGCTTAATGCCATGATACTAAATGTTCTGTACATAGCTGCTTGACTTCTCTGCCTGACATGGCCGTGGGGTGCAGGAATACAATCCTAATTAGCCCTGTCTGGCAGGCAACAATGAAAACCTTCTTGAACCAAGTCTTGAACTTGGGAATAATCTAAAAGGGGCAGCCTTACGCACAAAAGAATGAGCAGTATTTCTTTGTGTGGAAAGTAACTGTTAGTTTCAGAGCCATCTTTTCAACGGCATCCACATTTAACTGTGCTACTGTCAAATAGGGTCCTTTCCTAAAACAAAGAGCAGAGGGAGAGACAAAGAGTCCAATCAGACTCAACAGGGTGTGTCAGGAATTAAAATCACTTGTAGAGGATCATTTCAAATTGCTGTATAATAACAGGCAATACAGTATATAATCATAGATCTTAGTGATGTTATTATTATTCCCATATTTCAAATGAGGAAATTGAAGATTTAAGAAATGACCAGGGGTACCAGGGTGGCTCAGTTGGTTGAGTGTCCAACTCTTGGTTTCAGCTCAGTTCCGGCTATCAGGGTTGTGAGATCCAGCCCTGCCTCAGGCTCCATGTCAGAGGAGAGTCTGCTTGAAATTCTCTCTCTCCCTCTCCTCTGCTCCTCCTCCTGTTTGTGCTCTCTCTCTCTCAAATAAATATGTACATCTTAAAAAAAAAAAAAGTGACACAATCCGTCCATGGTCCTACAGTTGATAAGTGAGAGAATTCAGGTTTTCCTGATTCCAAAGCTCTTATTTCAGGAGAAAGTGTACAGGTTATTAACACGCTTTTATATTGATGGGGAATGGAGAGTCATCCCTCAAGGAAGATAATTTTGATAACCCACAATATGATTGTTTATTATTATTATTACTGAGAGTTCACTATGTACTCCAATATAATCTATGGTATTTAACTTCTGGGCCTAAGGAGGGTCTGAAGCATGTTATACAGCTCTTGATGTGTAATGTATGGCATAATGAAAAAAAAAAAAAAGTGACCTTTGACACCTACCAGATACAAATTTGAATTCAGATTCTGCTTTTTATTTTGTTGCTTGTGGAAAGCTACTTAAAGTCCGTGATTCAAAAGGAAGAGTTAATCATCTAGAGGACTTATCGACGTTAAAATTAATATATGAAAACAATCTGATTTATTGACCATTTATCTGCCTTTGTTGATGATTGGGCATATTTTTTATATTTACAGGGCACTGGATTACAGGACACCCAAATTCCTACTTAAAAGATGAGGGCAATCTCACCCCCAAAATTTGTTCCATTCTGATGGGTTGTTAATGAAAATTATGTAAATAGTTGATTCTTTATAAAATGTACTATTATTATTAATCTGCACACTTACCTCTCTCACTGCACCCAAGATGATAGCCACGATCCTCTTACTATTTCACTTAGGAAGTCAATTCTGCGAACCATCTATAGGACAGAAGGTCAAACTTTGCCAAGTTTATTTCTTAGGAATCAAATAAAATAAGAGTATGGGCTATCCAGTAATCTGTAAGTACAGAAAAATGTAATAGTTTATTCATGAAGATGGCCACCTGGTCAATGAATTAGGACCCTTGAATATATTTCTTTAGTTCTGATAAAATCCCTAGATGAACAAAGTATAGCCTCATATCCTCTTCTCCTGAGGGGAGGCATCTCAAGATGTACAGTCAACAGCCTAAAGATTGTAGGCGGAAACAAATACTGGTAAAGCCTGAATAATGGTAAATTTTCACCAAACTATCTGTAATTACAGTCAGGAATTATCATTTAATCTCTCACCTTAAAATGTGAACCCAAGATGCAAAAACTTCCAGAAAAAGGCCGTCAGAGTAGAACTTAAGGTTTTTAATCAAATCAATCAATCTAAATAGTATGATTTTGCACTATAGTGCAAAATGATTTTGTACTAATGATTTGCAAAATGATTTAAGTGTTTTTGGAATGGACAAGGCATAAAGATACCAAAAACATTGTTTCAGTGCCTCAGAGTTGCGCTAGACAGATGGGCTCTTCCTCAGGAAGAGAGTCTCCCTGAGACTCCCAGAGTGTGAAGGGGTGAAATGGGTCAGGAAGGGGCAACATTTTGCTGACAACTGCATAATGACTTGAAAGAAATGCCTCCTAAGGCAATGAAAAAGAAAAAGAAAGAAAAAAATAAGGAAGAAAATGAGAAAGAACTAAAGGAAAGAAAGAAAAAAATACTTTAAAGACAATGAGAGCAGGGCATGATGGGATAGTAGCTCAGAATATTCTACTTGAAGTGAGTCCATTCTCAGGAGGGTTGTGTGCTGGCTCAAGCTGGAGGCAGACCAATACTCAGGGGCCTAGAGGTAGGAGAGAAGTTTAACGAAGTTTGGCTAACAAACATTTTGTTCTGATTGATCAGTGGGATGAGTAGTTCAGGTTATAATTTAATGAGGCAAAAAGGGGAATTTGAAAGATCTGTGTCTGGTTTTGTCATAGGTAAACAAGGGGATTTTTGTGAGTCTTTTCAAGTCTAATGGGGAAGTTTTTTTTTGTTTGTTTTTGTTTTTTTTTGCTTTCAGTAAGCTCTTTTGCTTTCTGGAGCATAATGGGTAAGAATCCTTTATCATTGGCTATTTCCAGAGCACAGGGCTTGAATAAAATTCTGCATTGTCAGTTCCTTGTTATCTAATGTTTGGCATGTTATTGAAAAATTAAAAACCAGAAAAAAGAATTAGTCAGTGAAGATTCACATGTATGCATCTATTTCCCAAACTTTTGTTGCAAGGCCAAGATTTTTTTGAGGGTGCGGGGAGCAGTTTCTGCAGATTGAAATTTCCTATTTCCTGGCATAAACTACACAAAAAGTTCATTGTCTAAGATATTCAACTTCAGGTTCTTTAAATAAGATAAAAAAATCTTGTTCTTTCTTTTATTGATGTGTTGTATCACATTGACTGATTTGCGGATGTTGAACCAACCTTGCAGCCCTGGAATAAATCCCACTTGCTTGTGGTGAATAATCTTTTTAATGTACTGTTGAATCCTATTGGCTAGTATTTTGTTGAGTATTTTCGCATCTGTGTTCATCAAGGATATTGGTCTATAGCTCTCTTTTTTGGTGGGATCCTTGTCTGGTTTTGGGATCAAGGTGATGCTGGCCTCATAAAATGAGTTTGGAAGTTTTCCTTCCATTTCTATTTTTTGGAACAGTTTCAGGAGAATAGGAATTAGTTCTTCTTTAAATGTTTGGTAGAATTCCCCCGGGAAGCCGTCTGGCCCTGGGTTTTTGTTTGTTTGGAGATTTTTAATGACAGTTTCAATTTCCTTACTGGTTATGGGTCTGTTCAGGCTTTCTATTTCTTCCTGGTTCAGTTGTGGTAGTTTATATGTTTCTAGGAATGCATCCATTTCTTCCAGATTGTCAAATTTATTGGCGTAGAGTTGCTCATAGTATGTTCTTATAATATGATACTCTCAATAAATGCTGAAAAAGCATTTGACAAAGTACAGCATCCCTTCCTGATCAAAACTCTTCAAAGTGTAGGGATAGAGGGCACATACCTCAATATCATCAAAGCCATCTATGAAAAACCCACCGCAAATATCATTCTCAATGGAGAAAAACTGAAAGCTTTTCCGCTAAGGTCAGGAACACGGCAGGGATGTCCATTATCACCACTGCTATTCAACATAGTACTAGAGGTCCTAGCCTCAGCAATCAGACAACAAAAGGAAATTAAAGGCATCCAAATCGGCAAAGAAGAAGTCAAATTATCACTCTTCGCAGATGATATGATACTATATGTGGAAAACCCAAAAGACTCCACTCCAAAACTGCTAGAACTTATACAGGAATTCAGTAAAGTGTCAGGATATAAAATCAATGCACAGAAATCAGTTGCATTTCTCTACACCAACAGCAAGAGAGAAGAAAGAGAAATTAAGGAGTCAATCCCATTTACAATTGCACCCAAAACCATAAGATACCTAGGAATAAACCTAACCAAAGAGGCACAGAATCTATACTCAGAAAACTATAAAGTACTCATGAAAGAAATTGAGGAAGACACAAAGAAATGGAAAAATGTTCCATGCTCCTGGATTGGAAGAATAAATATTGTGAAAATGTGTATGCTACCTAAAGCAATCTACACATTTAATGCAATTCCTATCAAAGTACCATCCATCTTTTTCAAAGAAATGGAACAAATAATTCTAAAATTTATATGGAACCAGAAAAGACCTCGAATAGCCAAAGGGATATTGAAAAAGAAAGCCAACGTTGGTGGCATCACAATTCCAGACTTCAAGCTCTATTACAAAGCTGTCATCATCAAGACAGCATGGTACTGCCACAAAAACAGACACATAGATCAATGGAACAGAATAGAGAGCCCAGAAACAGACCCTCAACTCTATGGTCACCTAATCTTCAACAAAGCAGGAAAGAATGTCCAATGGAAAAAAGACAGCCTCTTCAATAAATGGTGTTGGGAAAATTGGACAGCCACATGCAGAAAAATGAAATTGGACCATTTCCTTACACCACACAGGAAAATAGACTCAAAATGGATGAAGGACCTCAATGTGCGAAAGGAATCCATCAAAATCCTTGAGGAGAACACAGGCAGCAACCTCTTCGACCTCTGCCGCAGCAACATCTTCCTAGGAACAACGCAAAAGGCAAGGGAAGCAAGGGCAAAAATGAACTATTGGGATTTCATCAAGATCAAAAGCTTTTGCACAGCAAAGGAAACAGTTAACAAAATCAAAAGACAACTGACAGAATGGGAGAAGATATTTGCAAACGACATATCAGATAAAGGACTAGTGTCCAGAATCTATAAAGAACTTAGCAAACTCAACAGCCAAAGAACAAATAATCCAATCAAGAAATGGGCAGAGGACATGAACAGACATTTCTGCAAAGAAGACATCCAGATGGCCAACAGACACATGAAAAAGTGCTCCATATCACTCGGCATCAGGGAAATACAAATCAAAACCACAATGAGATATCACCTCACACCAGTCAGAATGGCTAAAATCAACAAGTCAGGAAATGACAGATGCTGGCGAGGATGCGGAGAAAGGGGAACCCTCCTACACTGTTGGTGGGAATGCAAGCTGGTGCAGCCACTCTGGAAAACAGCATGGAGGTTCCTCAAAATGTTGAAAATAGAACTGCCCTATGACCCAGCAATTGCACTATTGTGTATTTACCCTAAAGATACAAACGTAGTGATCCAAAGGGGCACGTGCACCCGAATGTTTATAGCAGCAATGTCCACAATAGCCAATCTATGGAAAGAACCTAGATGTCCATCAACAGATGAATGGATCAAGGAGATGTGGTATATATACACAATGGAATACTATGCAGCCATTAAAAGAAATGAAATCTTGCCATTTGCGACAACATGGATGGAACTAGCGCGTATCATGCTTAGTGAAATAAGTCAAGCAGAGAAAGACAACTATCATATGATCTCCCTGATATGAGGAAGTGGTGATGCAACATGGGGGCTTAAGTGGGTAGGAGAAGAATCAATGAAACAAGATGGGATTGGGAGGGAGACAAACCATAAGTGACTCTTGATCACACAAAACAAACTGAGTTGCTGGGGGGAGGGGGCTTGGGAGAAGGGGGTGGGATTATGGACATTGGGGAGGGTATGTGCTTTGGTGAGTGCTGTGAAGTGTGTAAACCTGGTGATTCACAGACCTGTACCCCTGGGGATAAAAATATATGTTTATTAAAAAAAAAAATCTTGATAAGCAATCTAAATAAGAGTCTTTCTAGATTTTAGATTTTTGTGTTGTCTACTTTCTAGTCCTATTGTCTTATTTTTACTTAATGCAAAGACAGTATGTTTTTGTTGTCATTGTTTTAGCAACTTGTCTTTATAGTCTTTCTGATATGTCCAACACAAAAATGAAAACTTTCACTAATTGCACTTATAAAAACATCAATGAGCATTGAATTTTAGAAAGGTTCCATAGAGACAAGTTACTAAAATTGCATCATTCAAAGAAGTGTTAGGTAAACTGATAACCTACAATTGTTTGAAATCTGGACTTTGCTCTCAGCTTCTGGGAAGTAATCTCTAAGCCCTTGGAATTTCCTGCCTGACAGAAGTGTATTTGTTTACTTGGGTGTGTTGGGTCACCTAGATAGTCTATGCGAATAATGACTTACTGTGTGGTCTTGGGCCATGTGGTAACAACTCAACCTCTGGAAGGGTAGAGGCTAAGATAAACCATGTGGGTGGTCAGTCATGTCTAGGTGACCAAGCTCAAATAAAAACTCTGGAAACCAAGGCTTGGTGATCTTCCTGGTTGGCATTATTTCATATTGCCACCCAATATTGCTAACAGTCCAGTTCACTTGACTCCACTGGGAAAAGTCAGCTAGAAGTTTATGTCTGGAATTTCCTGGACTTTTCCTATGGGATTCTTTTCTAGCCTTTGAATCTTTCTGCTTTGAATCTCTATTCTTTTGCTATAGTAAACAGCAACCATGAGGATAAGTGCTTTTTCTGGAATTCTAATTCTTTTTAACAAATTATTCAACCTGAGGGTATTCTTGAGGACTCCCAGACTTTGTATTTTTTAATAAATTCAATGTAGAAATTATCACTCCCATTTAGTCCACGTAAACATGAATGAATCTCTAACTGGTTGTTTTAGAAAGGCTTCATGTTGGCAAGTTGCTAAAATCGGATCATTCAAACAATTATGAAGTAAGCTGGTAACATATAATTGTTTGGAAAATATAATTACAGTAATAGACTAGACAGCTTGTTTAATTCCATGAGTTGAGTAAAATAGATGTCAATAAAAGAGAACTTCTACTATATATTAAGAAATTGATGAGAAAGCTATTGTACCTGATTTCACTCACTTCAGAGATATGAATTTTTAGCCAATCATTATGTGTGATATAATGATATCTTAAAGGGATCTTTTACTGGGGAAATTTTGAAGATATTAAAAGGACTTGCTGAGAATGATGGAATCTACAAACCATAATGTGAAATATTTACAATTTACCCAACATACTTTTGGCCAATAAACTCAAAATGGTGTATTGTGAGATATGATGTAAATTCTCATTTCTAGCCCAATAAAGGATTGGTGCTAATTATTAGAAAGTGTTTCTAAGAGAACAGTATTGAACTGAACTAGGTTCTTCTTCAATGAGATCCTAGAGATACTCTGTAGCTCCTAATTGTCTCATCTTACCCAATTCATGTTTTGCTTTAAGGTACCTGATCTTGTGATTTTTTATTTTCCCTCATGAATTTATTCAAAGAATAAGTGGAGAGGTGTTCATCAATTGGCTTATATATATATTTTTGCCTGCCTCTCTAATGAACTGAGTGCTGGCTACCTGATTTGTTGGTGAAGATTGGGAGTGAAAACATCATAGTGCAGCTCAGTGCTTATGTGGTCTGGACTCTGTTCCCCTGCACTCCTTCCCCAACAGCATTTTCTCTGTAAGAGGAGTGTGTTTCATGTCATCAATGTGGGCTAATAAAATCCATTTTGGACTACAAAGTTACTTTAAGTTTGAAATTAAGGATAAAATAAAGTGTCCTTAATGTATCACAGGCTAAACATCTACCACACATTGAAATAGCAACTTATAAAGTGATATTTTTCAATCACTTCATGCTCTATTTTGCTTCATTTTAGAAATTTTGGAGAAGAATGACTGGCAATTTCACCTAGCTCAATATAGATGTAATCCCTGGCTCCTTCTATAAGATTAAAAGGCTTTTCTGAAATGGAATTGAGATGGGGTGCTTGGGTGGCTCAGTCTCTTAAGCGTTTGCTTTTGGCTCAGGTCATGATCCCAGGGGATCAAACACCAGATTGGGTTCCCTGCTCAGCAGGGCAACTGCTTCTCCCTCTCTTTTACTCTTCCCCCTCTTCTTGTGCACTCTTACTGTCTCTCAAGTGAGTAAATAAAATCTTCTTTTTAAAATGGGATAAAGCTAATCCTGTAATGCAAGTCCAGAAGACAGTTATTGTAGGGTGATAGATCACTGTTTTTTATTCCTCTGACCAAAGAGAAAAAAAAAATTGACTCTTCTTCTTCCTCTTCCCCTTTCCATTTCTTCTTCTAATGAAAAACTCAGTTCCACCTCTAAAGGTAGGACTGAAAACAAGGTAGTCCTTCCCATGTGGTGGTGAGGGTGACTCTGTAGCTTAGACCAGCACATGCTATTGGAGCCAGAACAATGTAAATGGATTTCTCATGGTGGAGAATCAGAGCCAGGAAGAGTGAAGACAGTGACCACATGGAAAAAGGTTGTCATAAGGGAAGGAGGGGCAAGCTAGCGTCTATGGTGATAAAGTGTGGTGGTGAGGAGATCACCTGTCTCAAGGATGAGGCAGTGGTAGTGATGAAAGATGGGTTATCTACTGGGACTTGGTGAATTAAGTGCCCATATCAAGAATAAGAAGAGATAGGTTTATCCCTGGGGCTCCCAAAATAGAAGATAAGAAAACTAGAATGAATCCTGGAGTGTTGGAGTGGAATTAGAGATGTTAGTGTGAATTTACAGTTTTGAATAGAGTCAGTGCTGCAAGAATATGACATCACATTCCTAAAAACTATTATGTCATACAAAATCAGACAACAAAAAGGACAGGGCTTATGAAAGAAATGAGGTTGGGGCAAATACTTCATCAGTGACACATTAAAAACAAAGTTTGGAACATAGTAAAAATGATAGCACAGTTAACATGTTAAATGGGTAAGAAATTGATAAATACTATGGTACTTTACATTGAAAAGGACCAGAAATTTGCTTCTAGAAGTAGGCATCGAAAAGACCGCAGCTTCGATGTCATTGTGAAGCAGTGGAAAGGAGAGTTACTTGAAATCAGAAAGTAAGTTGTTATACCAGATGAGATGGTTATGGAGAATGGCACATAAAGTGAGTTGAAGTAGATGGTAGATGTTGGATATGTGTGTGTGTGTGTGTGTGTGTGTGTGTGTGTGTGTGTGTTCCATAAAACAAGGATTGGAACAACTGGATGTAGTTTTCTGTGTTCATCTGTTTCTCTCAGAGGAAATCATGCCTAAGCAAACATGAAATTGCACTATGCTCAAATTCTGTCTTCATATTTCAGTTGTATTGGAACAAAATCATATTATCAAACAAATGGTAAAGTAGAACTCATTGTATATACATATACATAGATAGGTATTGAAATATTTATAAATGCAAATGCACACATTGATTACACACACTTCTAACTTATATGATATTCTCTATCTCCAACCACTGAGAGAGCCTTGAAAGGCAACATCCCAACAGCAATGAGCACACTTAGATCTCAGAATCTAAATACAGATCTTCCTCAACTTATACTGGAATTGCATCCCAATAAGCCCATTGTAAATTGAAAATGTTATAAGTAAAAAAATGCACGCAATACACCCAACCTACTTAGCCTAGCCTACCTTACATGTGCTCAAAATACATTTGTCTACAGTAGGGGACAACCATCTAACACAAAACCTATTTATAATAAAGCATTGACTATCTCATGTAATTTGTTGAATTCTGTATTGAAAGTGAAAAACAAAATGTCTGTGTGGGGACAGAATGGTTGTAGGTGTCCTGGCTGTTCCCTCTCGTGATCACATGCCTGACCAGGAGCTGTGCTGCCACTACCCAGCATCAGGAGAGTTGATCGTACCGCCCATCACTAGCCCCTGAAAGATCATAGTTCCGAATTCAAAGTATGGTTTCTACTGAATGTGTAGGACTTTTGTGCCATTGTAAAACTGAAGAATTGTCAGTCAAGCTATCATACTTTGGGGACTGTCTGTACCAGTCAAAGGAACCAGGACTTGAAGAAAAGAGTGATTCCAAAGCTGGAACAAGGCAAGTACAAGATAAGCATATGTCAGAAAAGACATAGGAACCAGTCTGAATAGTATCCCACTGGCCAAATCTGGGACAATTTTGTCATCACAATGGATGAATAGTGGTTATGATGTAAAAAGTTGAATAAAATTAGAATTCATGAGTTTCTACTGATGTAAATTAGTAAATAAAAAATTAGAAGATGGAGGAAGAGTGAAACATTTATATAGGGACATGGGACATTTCACATTGCTTTCCCATAAAACAATATTAATTACAAAAGTAAGAACAAGGAACTTTATTTTTTTAGAGATTTTGTTTATTTACTTGTCAGAAAGAGAAAGAGAGAGCTCAAGCACACAAACAGGGGGAGCAGCTGGAAGAGGGAGGAGCAGGCTCCCTGCTGAGCAAGGAGCCCAATGTGAGACTGGATCCCAGGATCCTGGATCCTGGAATCATGGCTTGAGCCAAAGGCAGATGCTTAACCAACTGAGCTACCCAGGTGTCCCAGAACAAGGAACTTTAAAGTGGAGAAACAGGCACCTCCTTCATCAATGATCAAAATGATCATTAGTAATGGAGAAAGTTCAAAAATAAATTCTAACTGGTAGGATCCAAGGAGAAGCATGTAGGTTCACTTTTGTGATATTGCTTTGAGTTTTAGAACTTGAATCTAAGCATTAGGTCATAAGGGCAGGGTCCTAATATGATAGGATTGGTGGCTTTAAAGAACAGAAATTTACCTCCTTCTCCTTCTCCCTCTCCCTGTCCTTCTCTCCTCCCTCCCTCTACTCACACCCAGGAAGGACCCAGTGAGGACACAGAGAGAAGGCAGCCATCTACAAGCCAGGAAGAGCTTGCTCCCCAGGAACCAAACAGAATGACATTTTGATCTTGGACTTTCCTGCCTCTGGAACTGTGAGAAAAATGAACTTCTGCTGTTTTAGCTGCCCAGCGTGTTTTGGTATAGCATGGTATAGCAGCTTAAGCTGACCACTGGTTTTGATGGTTATGTTTTGGTTGAGAGAGTACTTGTATATATACTGAAATATTCAGGGATAATGAAGCCAGAAAATTACATGGATCCAGAAAAGACAGTTTTGTGGGCTGTACTGCTTTTTCTGAAAGCTTGAGATTGTTTCAAAATAAAATTATTTCAAAGAGGTATTGAGCAAAATATTCAGTATTTTTTGAGGACTTCTGGCCCTACTTTAATAGGATAGCATAAAATATTCAGGAAGCTGACAGTTGGATTTATGTTGATGAAAAAATGGACAAAAATATCAGCCAAACTTTTTAGAATAAATCTTGCCTTTTTTTTTTTAATGTATTGACCTGCATATCCAACAAACTTTGATGTAGATCAGAACTTTATTTACTGACAGAAAAAGGGCAGGACCTGAGACTTTTCCCTCCAGAATTAACTATGTGAGTGCTGGGTATTGTGCCAGCTGTTCCCATACATTAAGCAAGGTGCTGCTGTTTGCTTAGTTCATTGCTTTGGAGCAGGAATGTGGAAACTTGACCATGAGAACAAATCAGGCACTTGTTTGGGTTTTGTTTGTTTTTACAGAGCAATATTGTTCTGTTCATCATGTGTAGAAAAGGGAACTTCGCAAGAATGGATGTTTTCAAGGTAAGTGCCTGATATTCCTTGCACCCAGAAAAGTTACTTCCACTTCATTCATCATTTTATCTAATTCATCTATGGAAATCTGGAAATGGAAAAAATTTGAAGGATTAAAAATTCTGGTATTTTTAATTGATAGTTTTTTGTTTTGTTTTGTTTTGTTTTGTTTTTTAAAGAAAGCTCCATGCCCAGTGTGGAGCCCAATGTGGAGCTTGAGCTCACAACCCTGAGATCAAGACCTAAACTGAGGTCAGGAGGCAAATGCTTAACCTACTGAACAACCCAGGTGCCCCTGGTAGAAATGGGTTCTTAGGAGAAATATATACGAATTCTAAATGCTGGGGGTTAATATATCCCCACAGGAATCATGATTCAGGCAGCAGTGGCAGAATGCTCACATCTAAGACCCTCTTCCCTAGGTCTGATGGAATCAAGCTGCTGGTTATGTGGTAACAAGATCTCTCTGCCTCACTCTTTTCACTAATACTTGAAATTCCACCAAGAGACATCCATTTCTCTGTGCTTTTATAACTTAATCTTTAGAAGAAGCATTTGGAGTTGGTTGTAAAAAATCAATATTTGAAGTTACAAGATCTAAGCTTGAACCCCAGCTCCTTTAGTCAGAATCTCAGCTTCTTTAGTGATAATATCTAACTCAGAGGGCCACTGCAAGGGTGAATTTGGACAATTTATGGAAAGCTCCTAGTTGATATAAATACTTCAAAAATTAAAGAATATTACATGATTTAACTTTCTTCTAATTTTTCTTAAGGGTCAAAATGTTATCCTTCATCCTCAAAAATAACTTCACAAAGTAGGTATTACCGCTTTTTATAGGTGAATAAAGAGATTAAGAGAGATAAAGTACTTTTTCTAAAAACACATAAAGAGTAAAAGACTAAGCAGGAATTAAATTCAAGGCCTGGCATATTAATGGGTGATTCCCCCGCAAAAAGAAGGACCTTAAAAGTGGACCTGGCATATCTATACTTATTATCAGATGAGGTCTAGGAAGTGTCTATATCTGATTGACAAGGACAAGATGTGCTTGTTGGAGCTGCTATCATTTAGGTTGGATAAAATTGGGGTAGACATTTTTTGGAGAGATTTTTGATGAATACCAACTGAAATAAGGCCAGGATAAAAGCTAAGGTCATTAGTAAGAAAAGACTGGATTTTGTTCCCCCCAAATGGACAGAACATAGGTCTAGAGCTAGATAGGACAGAAGTTCAGATTAGAGAGATCTGACATTCATGAATTTTGTTAACTCCTCTCACTTGCTACTCTCCTTAAGTGACCTATCCACCAATCCACATCCACATACATATGCATGCACAGCAACAATGTCTATCTTCAAAAAGAAGGGAAAGTGGATGGAGAAGTCATCTAATCTTTCTTTTCATGAGCAATTGGTTTCTAGGTGAAAGTATGTTAGCTTTATTACCAATAGGGTGGTTTTGTTTTTATTATTATTTAAAGATTTATTGATTTATTTGAGAGAGAGAGCTGGGGGAGGGGCAGAGGGAGAGAAACTCAAGTAGATTTCATGCTGAGTGTGGAGCCCAACTTGAGGCTCCATTGCATGACCCTGAGATCATGAACTGAGCTGAAACCAAGAGCCAGATGCTTAACCAACTGAGCCACCCAGGCACCCCTATAGTTGAGTTTTAAATCACTCTTTGCCTAACTGTATATATATATTTTTTCTGGCAAGTTTTTCTTTATTTATGTTCTCCTCTCTTCTAATCTATGACACTCTATGTATGCTACCATTCTAGCACCCTCCCCCTTTTTTTAAAGTAAGCTTCACATCTAATGTGGATCTTGAACTATGACCTTGAGATAAAGCCCAACTTGAGGCTCCATCACATGACCCTGAGATCATGACCTGAGCTGAAACCAAGAGCCAGATTCTTAACCAACTGAGCCACCCAGGCATCCCTATAGTTGAGTTTTAAATCACTCTTTGCGTAAATATATATATATTTTTAATGGCAAGTTTTCCTTTAATTTTATTTAGGTTCTCCTTTCTTCTTATCTGTGACACTGTGTATGCTACCATTCTAGCACCGTCCCCCCTTTTTTTTAAAGTAAGCTTAACATCTAATGTGGATCTTGAACTCATGACCCTGGGTTAAAGTGTCACATGTTATACTCACTGAGCTAGACAGGCACCATTCATCCTATATTTCTTTTTTTTTTTTTTTTTAATTTGACTTTTGCTTTCTTTATTTTTTTTTTAAATTTTTTATTTTTTATAAACATATATTTTTATCCCCAGGGGTACAGGTCTGTGAATCACCAGGTTTACACACTTCACAGCACTCACCAAAGCATATAGCCTCCCCAATGTCCATAATGCCACCCCCTTCTCCCAAACCCCCTCCCCCCAGCAACCCTCAGTTTGTTTTGTGAGATTAAGAGTCACTTATGGTTTGGCTCCCTCCCAAACCCATCTTGTTTCATTGATTCTTCTCCTACCCACTTAAGCCCCCATGTTGCATCACCACTTCCTCATATCAGGGAGATCATATGATAGTTGTCTTTCTCTGCTTGACTTATTTCACTAAGCATGATACGCTCTAGTTCCATCCATGTTGTCGCAAATGGCAAGATTTCATTTATTTTGATGGCCGCATAGTATTCCATTGTGTATATATACCACATCTTCTCGATCCATTCATCTGTTGATGGACATCTAGGTTCTTTCCATAGTTTGGCTATTGTGGACATTGCTGCTATAAACATTCGGGTGCATGTGCCCCTTTGGATCACTACGTTTGTATCTTTAGGGTAAATACCCAATAGTGCAATTGCTGGGTCATAGGGCAGTTCTATTTTCAACATTTTGAGGAACCTCCATGTTGTTTTCCAGAGTGGCTGCACCAGCTTGCATTCCCACCAACAGTGTAGGAGGGTTCCCCGTTCTCCGCATCCTCGCCAGCATCTGTCATTTCCTGACTTGTTGATTTTAGCCATTCTGACTGGTGTGAGGTGATATCTCATTGTGGTTTTGATTTGTATTTCCCTGATGCCGAGTGATATGGAGCACTTTTTCATGTGTCTGTTGGCCATCTGGATGTCTTCTTTGCAGAAATGTCTGTTCATGTCCTCTGCCCATTTCTTGATTGGATTATTTGTTCTTTGGGTGTTGAGTTTGCTAAGTTCTTTATAGATTCTGGACACTAGTCCTTTATCTGATATGTCGTTTGCAAATATCTTCTCCCATTCTGTAGGTTGTCTTTTGATTTTGTTAACTGTTTCCTTTGCTGTGCAAAAGATTTTGATCTTGATGAAATCCCAATAGTTCATTTTTGCCCTTGCTTCCCTTGCCTTTGGCATTGTTGCTAGGAAGATGTTGTTGCGGCTGAGGTCGAAGAGGTTGCTGCCTGTGTTCTCCTCAAGGATTTTGATGGATTCCTTTCGCACATTGAGGTCCTTCATCCATTTTGAGTCTATTGTTGTGTGTGGTGTAAGGAAATGGTCCAATTTCATTTTTCTGCATGTGGCTGTCCAATTTTCCCAGCACCATTTATTGAAGAGGCTGTCTTTTTTCCATTGGACATTCTTTCCTGCTTTGTCAAAATTAGTTGACTGTAGAGTTGAGGGTCCATTTCTGGGCTCTCTATTCTGTTCCATTGATCTATGTGTCTGTTTTTGTGGCAGTACCATGCTGTCTTGATGATGACAGCTTTGTAATAGAGCTTGAAGTCCGGAATTGTGATGCCACCAACGTTGGCTTTCTTTTTCAATATCCCTTTGGCTATTCGAGGTCTTTTCTGGTTCCATATAAATTTTAGAATTATTTGTTCCATTTCTTTGAAAAAGATGGATGGTACTTTGATAGGAATTGCATTAAATGTGTAGATTGCTTTAGGTAGCATAGACATTTTCACAATATTTATTCTTCCAATCCAGGAGCATGGAACATTTTTCCATTTCTTTGTGTCTTCCTCAATTTCTTTCATGAGTACTTTATAGTTTTCTGAGTATAGATTCTGTGCCTCTTTGGTTAGGTTTATTCCTAGGTATCTTATGGTTTTGGGTGCAATTGTAAATGGTATTGACTCCTTAATTTCTCTTTCTTCTGTCTTGCTGTTGGTGTAGAGAAATGCAACTGATTTCTGTGCATTGATTTTTATATCCTGACACTTTACTGAATTCCTGTATAAGTTCTAGCAGTTTTGGAGTGGAGTCTTTTGGGTTTTCCACATATAATATCATATCATCTGCGAAGAGTGATAATTTGACTTCTTCTTTGCCAATTTGGATGCCTTTAATTTCCTTTTGTTGTCTGATTGCTGAGGCTAGGACCTCTAGTACTATGTTGAATAGCAGTGGTGATAATGGACATCCCTGCTGTGTTCCTGACCTTAGCGGAAAAGCTTTCAGTTTTTCTCCATTGAGAATGATATTTGCGGTGGGTTTTTCATAGATGGCTTTGATGATATTGAGGTATGTGCCCTCTATCCCTACACTTTGAAGAGTTTTGATCAGGAAGGGATGCTGTACTTTGTCAAATGCTTTTTCAGCATCTATTGAGAGTATCATATGGTTCTTGTTCTTTCTTTTATTGATGTGTTGTATCACATTGACTGATTTGCAGATGTTGAACCAACCTTGCAGCCCTGGAATAAATCCCACTTTGTTGTGGTGAATAATCCTTTTAATGTACTGTTGAATCCTATTGGCTAGTCTCTTGTTGAGTATTTTCGCATCTGTGTTCATCAAGGATATTGGTCTGTTATTCCCTTTTTTGTTGGGGTCTTTATCTGGTTTTGGGATCAAGGTGATGCTGGCCTCATAAAATGAGTTTGGAAGTTTTCCTTCCATTTCTATTTTTTGGAACAGTTTCAGGAGAATAGGAATTAGTTCTTCTTTAAATGTTTGGTAGAATTCCCCCGGGAAGCCGTCTGGCCCTGGGCTTTTGTTTGTTTGGAGATTTTTAATGACTGTTTCAATCTCCTTACTGGTTATGGGTCTGTTCAGGCTTTCTATTTCTTCCTGGTTCAGTTGTGGTAGTTTATATGTTTCTAGGAATGCATCCATTTCTTCCAGATTGTCAAATTTATTGGCGTAGAGTTGCTCATAGTATGTTCTTATAATAGTTCGTATTTCTTTGGTGTTAGTTGTGATCTCTCCTCTTTCATTCATGATTTTATTTATTTGGGTCCTTTCTCTTTTCTTTTTGATAAGTCGGGCCAGGGGTTTATCAATTTTATTAATTCTTTCAAAGAACCAGCTCCTAGTTTCGTTGATTTGTTCTATTGTTTTTTTGGTTTCTATTTCATTGATTTCTGCTCTGATCTTTATGATTTCTCTTCTCCTGCTGGGCTTAGGGTTTCTTTCTTGTTCTTTCTCCAGCTCCTTTAGGTGTAGGGTTAGGTTATGTACCTGAGACCTTTCTTGTTTCTTGAGAAAGGCTTGTACCACTATATATTTTCCTCTCAGGACTGCCTTTGTTGTGTCCCACAGATTTTGAACCGTTGTATTTTCATTATCATTTGTTTCCATGATTTTTTTCAATTCTTCTTTAATTTCCCGGTTGACCCATTCATTCTTTAGAAGGATGCTGTTTAGTCTCCATGTATTTGGGTTCTTTCCAAACTTCCTAATGTGGTTGAGTTCTAGCTTTAGAGCATTGTGGTCTGAAAATATGCAGGGAATGATCCCAATCTTTTGATACCGGTTGAGTCGTGATTTAGGACCGAGGATGTGATCTATTCTGGAGAATGTTCCATGTGCACTAGAGAAGAATGTGTATTCTGTTGCTTTGGGATGAAATATTCTGAATATATCTGTGATGTCCATCTGGTCCAGTGTGTCATTTAAGGCCTTTATTTCCTTGCTGATCTTTTGCTTGGATGATCTGTCCATTTCAGTGAGGGGAGTGTTAAAGTCCCCTACTATTATTGTATTATTGTTGATGTGTTTCTTTGATTTTGTTATTAATTGGTTTATATAGTTGGCTGCTCCCACGTTGGGGCCATAGATATTTAAAATTGTTAAATCTTCTTGTTGGACAGACCCTTTGAGTATGATATAGTGTCCTTCCTCATCTTTATTATAGTCTTTGGCTTAAAATCTAATTGATCTGATATAAGGATTGCCATTCCTGCTTTCTTCTGATGTCCATTAGCATGGTAAATTCTTTCCCACCCCCTCACTTTAAATCTGGAGGTGTCTTCGGGCTTAAAATGAGTTTCTTGGAGGCAACATATAGATGTGTTTTTTTTTTTTATCCATTCTGATACCCTGTGTCTTTTGACAGGGGCATTTAGCCCATTCACATTCAGGGTAACTATTGAGAGATATGAATTTAGTGCCATTGTATTGCCTGTAAGGTGACTGTTACTGTATATGGTCTCTGTTCCTTTCTGATCTACCACTTGTAGGCTCTCTCTTTGCTTAGAGGACCCCTTTCAATATTTCCTGTAGAGCTGGTTTGGTGTTTGCAAATTCTTTCAGTTTTTGTTTGTCCTGGAAGCTTTTAATCTCTCCTTCTATTTTCAATGATAGCCTAGCTGGATATAGTATTCTTGGCTGCATGTTTTTCTCGTTTAGTGCTCTGAAAATATCATGCCAGCTCTTTCTGGCCTGCCAGGTCTCTGTGGATAAGTCAGCTGCCAATCTAATATTTTTACCATTGTATGCTACAGACTTCTTTTCCTGGGCTGCTTTCAGGATTTTCTCTTTGTCACTGAGACTTGTAAATTTTACTATTAGGTGACGGGGTGTGGGCCTATTCTTATTGATTTTGAGGGGCGTTCTCTGAACCTCCTGAATTTTGATGCTCGTTCCCTTTGTCATATTGGGGAAATTCTCCCCAATAATTCTCTCCAGTATACCTTCTGCTCCCCTCTCTCTTTTTTCTTCTTCTGGAATCCCAATTATTCTAATGTTGTTTCGTCTTATGGTGTCACTTATCTCTCGAATTCTCTCCTTGTGGTCCAGTAGCTGTTTGTCCCTCTTTTGCTCAGCTTCTTTATTCTCTGTCATTTGGTCTTCTATATCACTAATTCTTTCTTCTGCCTCATTTATCCTAGCAGTGAGAGTTTCCATTTCTGATTGCACTTCATTAATAGCTTTTTTTATTTCAACTTGGTTAGATTTTAGTTCTTTTATTTCTCCAGAAAGGGCTTTTATATCTCTCGAGAGGGTTTCTCTCATATCTTCCTTGCCTTTTTCGAGGCCGGCTAGAACCTTGAGAATTGTCATTCTGAACTCTAGATCTGACATATTAGCAATGTCTGTATTGATTAGGTCCCTAGCCTTCGGTACTGCCTCTTGTTCTTTTTTTTGTGTTGAATTTTTCCGTCTTGTCATTTTGTCCAGATAAGAGTATATGAAGGAGTAAGTAAAATACTAAAAGGGTGGCAACAACCCCAGGAAAATATGCTTTAACCAAATTAGAAGAGATCCCAAATCGTGATGGGGGAGAAAGGGGATAAAAAGAGGTTCAAAAAGGAAGAAAGAAAAAAAAAGAAAAAAAAAAAGAAAAGAAGAGAATTAAAGAAAAAACAAATAAGAAAAATATAAAACTGAAAATATATATATATATTAGATAAACTAGTTAAAAAACGTTAAAAAAGAAAAAGGTAAAAGTTAAAAAAAAATTTTCCAGAAGGCAAGAAAAAAAACAAAAAATGAAAAAGAAAAAAATTAAATTAACTGCAAGACTAAAAAAAATCACAGGGAAAACGCCATGAGTTCCGTACTTTGCTTTCTCCTTCTCTGGAATTCTGCTGCTCTCCTTGGTATTGAAACCGCACTCCTTGGTATGTGAACTTGGTCTCGGCTGGATTTCTTGTTGATCTTCTGGGGGAGGGGCCTGTTGTAGTGATTCTCAAGTGTCTTTGCCCCAGGCGGAATTGCACCGCCCCTATCAGGGGCCGGGGTGAGTAATCCGCTCGGGTTTGCTTTCAGGAGCTTTTGTTCCCTGAGCGCTTTCCATACAGTTCTGGAGGACGGGGAATACAAATGGCGGCCTCCTGGTCTCCGGCCCAGAGGAGCCGAGAGCCCAGGGCCCCACTCCTCAGTGCGCCCTCAGAGAACAGCGCCCAGTTACTCCTGTCTGCCTGATCTTCGGCCGCGCTCCGAGCTCACCGAGCCTGCGACCGGTTCAAGGTTACCCCAACTGCGATCTCACTGTCAGCTCTGTCTCTGTAGCCGGCTTTCCCGTTCCAATACCCGCAAGCTCTGCGACACTCAGACACCCCCGATGCTTCTGTGACCCTGTGGGACCTGAGACCACGCTGACCCCGCGTGGGCTTCGCCCCGGTTTAGCCTCTGGAGCGATGTCCCTCAGTGGAACAGACTTTTAAAAGTCCTGATTTTGTGCGCTGTTGCTCCGCCGCTTGCCGGGAGCTGGCCCCTCCCCCCGGGGTCTATCTTCCCGTCGTTTGGATTCACTTCTTCGCTGGTCCTACCTTTCAGAAAGTGGTTGTTTTTCTCTTTCCAGAATTGCTGTTCTTCTTCTCTTTGATCTGCCGATGGATTTTCAGGTGTTTGCAATCTTTAGATAAGCTATCTAGCTGATCTCCGGCTAGCTGAAGTAGTCTCAGCCTGCTACTTCTCCGCCATCTTGACTCCTCCTCCCCTCATCCTATATTTCTAATCAAACTACAAGGCATGTCCCGAGCTGAGCAGTAACTGAGCCTGCTGTTTAACTGGAGGATGGAAGATCGTGGATTCAAAGAAGGAAAGAAAAGCTGATAGAGAATTTCCCTCCTCTGTGTTTGATGAGAATTTGGAACCAGGTGGCAGAGATCCAACAAGGAGAGGTTTGAGAACTATTGCTTTGCAGAGGTTTGTGAATCCCCAGGGAATGGTAATTTATCTTCTCAGCTGAGCATTCCTGAGGTGATGTGGGTCTCCCTTGTCCCCCATGAACTGCAGGCATATTAGCAGACACATTGAGTTCTTTCTGGTCCTGGCTCTAGAAGAACACCAAGAACAGCTTGCTGAAAAGACTGAGGAACAGAGAGGCTTTGTTCAAGCTCTCATTAGGGGAATTATATTTTCACACTCTGGCAAATCTCTGACATACTTTGCCAGATTGCTGTGCCTGCCTTCATTATCCAGATTACTGGCACTCAAGGTACCTCAGCAACTGGAATATAACACCCACGGAAAAGACATACTAAGTCAACAACCAACCGAAAGGGTGCCAGAACCCGGAAGGAAGAGACTCAAAACACCCAAAATAAGTGGCTTCTAACAACATAAAGCTATTGCAGAAGCCCTGCCCTAGATCAGCAGAGGTCTCCTACCTTATACAATGTGTCATGGCTTTTTATGGCTGAGTCACTGCTAATGTTAGCTAATGTTAATAAAGGAATATGATAGCCCTTGAGAATATGAGGACAGAAAAAAGATGGCAGCAAACACAGTTCAAAACACAACACAACAAAACAAAATAAAAATGGTTCTAAAAAAGTAAATATAATTTTTATTGTTATAATATTTTTATTATAATATTATAATTATAAATATTATATTATATTAGTTATTAATGATTATTGTTACATTATATTGGTATTATAATTATAATAATATTTTTTATTATTCCTATGATTGCTATGCTACAATTATGTAAAACCCTTAAAGTCCCTTGCAAAAAGCTGAAAGATTTAACTAAAGTGTCAAATCTACTGAAAATGGAAAGAGCACAGCACAGAGCTAATGAAGAAGGTCTGGCATTATTGCAGGTATGAAATTTGAACAGGGAGTTCATAATTAGAGAGTTAGGAGAAAGAGGAACAGAATAAGAAATTTTTTAATTATCATGATATTCTCTGAATAATAAATACTAGATCTTAGAACAGGGTGTTCATTAAATTCTTCTTTTATACTAATTGTTATTATGTATGGCTAATATGTAATGAGGGCTTTTTGTGTTCTAGGCACTGCTCGAGGCACTTTTAGTTATATCCCTTAATTCTCAAAACAACTTCAAGATGTGTGTGCTATATGATCTCATTATACAAATGTGGAAAAGAGACCTATTTTTAGCTGAACCTTAGACAAACTGCTTAAAGTTATGATGCACACCTTAGTCCAAATGCCGATTCTGATTCTCAATCATTATCTTGCAGAAGAGAATGGGAGATAACATTAGGTATTATGACTAACTTCAGGCTTTTAGTTAGTGGATACTTGAACAGTTAAGAGAAGTGTAGGACTTATTAAGTAGTTATTAAGACTAAAGTTGATTAGACCATATATCCCTTAGCCATTTCAAGGTAGTGTGTAGATAATGGTCCTTGGGTCTTTGTTAGCAATTTAGAAAATCCAGGATTGGTAGTAGTTTATGCAAGGAATGCATCCTCAAGAATTTCTAATAATTAAATAATCACAATTTATTCCAGTTTTTCCGTATGATTGAGAATGACATTGGGTGCATTAGACTCTGAGCAACAAATTTACATATATTATAAATTAATTACATATATTATAACATGTATATTATGGATTACTAAATTGCATATTTTATAAATAGAAACTTACTTTCTTCCTAGTGTGAGGTTATATTGAATTTTTATTCCTGTTACTACTTTTCAAGATGATATTTTGCAGCACTGACACTAGTTCCACCATGAAATGAACAGTTGGATATCACTGACATAGGTTTTTTTAAAATCTCAGCTCTATAATCTATAATTATAAGATATTCGAAGTATACATTGTAGTGATTTGATATATGTACACATTGTGAAGGACTCCCTCATCTGGTAAATTAACACATCCTTCACCTCACATTATTTATTTTTTATTTTGTGTGTGTTAAGAACACTTAAGTTCTCTCTCATCAAATTTTTAAGTATACAGTACAGTATTACCAGTTATAATCACTTTGTTTTTCACATTAGATCATCACACCTCCTTCATCTTATAGCTGAACATTTATACCTTTTGCTAACCTCTCCCTATTTTCTCCCCTCCCAGCCCCTGGTAAACATGTTCTTTCTCTTTTTTTGTGAATTTGGTTTTTTAAAGGTGATTTTAAAGGTTTTAAAGTGTGATCATGGCAGTTATCTTAATATTTAATACTTGAGTAAGTCACTTGAAAGTGGTCAGAGATAGTAAATGATAGTGTGATCTTCTGTAATATGAGGGGCATTTGTTTTCTAGCAAAAAGCATAAATACAGTTAAATGAAAAAAACTTTTTCAATCCTCAACACTTCTGACACCAAATGTGTGGATTTTCCACATATAAATCAGGTGTTGCCATTACTCGTTCCTCATGTTCAATGATTTGCTAACCTCCCAAGGTATTCCACTAACCTGAAAGCTCTCTGAATCCAGTGCTTAGAATTTTCATGAAAGCTTCATCACGTAGGCAGAATTGATTATTAACTAAATCTCCCCTTCCCAAGAGACCAAGGAGTGGGGCTGAAAGTCCCAACCCTGTAATCACTTGGTTGCTTGCTCTGGCAACCAGCCTTCATCCTCTCTGAATCACTCATTAGCATAAACTCTCAGGTAAGGTTGAAAGAGGCTTATTATGACTAGCAAAGGATGCCACTCTGTCACCCCAATCACTCAATAGATTACAAGGATTTTAGAAGCTCTCTGTCAGAAACCAGGGATGAAAACCAAATACATATTTCTTATATCACAGCATTACAAGAGTTGGGTTTGCTTGCTTGATGGCCAGTTACTCAGTGGAAGCACTGTTTGCATTTTGGGCACAAGAGTTCTTCGCTGGCCTAACAGAATCGTTGAACTAGGAGTTTTTAGGTCTTGTCTGTATCCATCAGTTTTCCGTCATGTGCCTTATTTACAACCACTACCTTTTCCCACAAGTAGCCAAAGCTGTTCTTTGGGGTGACTTCAAAAACCTGTATCAGCTAATAACGGAAGTTGTATTCATTGAGCTCTCTCATTCGCTGATGGTGCTACAGAAAAGACAGTGGTGAGCACTGTCTCTGAGACTGAGAAGATGGTATGGGAACTGCAAGGGCTCAGGTTTTTGATCTATATGGACCTCCGCATAAGAACAGAGCCATAGGATTTCACAACCAGATTTAGCATAAGAATATATAAAAATAAGGACAAAATAATAGCAATCCACAGATTAAAAAAACATGCTAAAAGCGTGTGTTCACAAAACAGATGAACACTAACCTAATTCTTAAGCAAACTGAAAGAAATTCAGAAAAACAGTAGAGGGTATGGAAAAAATCCTAAATTGGTATTAGAGATACTAAAAACTGAAACCACAGAATTGAGGAAAAAATTATAAGTAAAAGAAAAGCTTTTCAGATATGCAGACTACATTAGAAGAATTAAAGCAAATGTAACAAATAAATGCTTAAAATAAATAGTAAAGGAGAAAATTTTAAGAATCAAAAAGAAACATTTTGTTTTTGAAGTTGAGAAAAACTGACAAAGTAAAAGCTCAGCATAGAAGATATGGCATAGGTATAGTAGGACTACCCAAAGAAGATAACCAAAGCAGTGGACCCAAATATTTTTTTAACTACAATGGAAATTTTTAGTCCTTATTATATTAACTTTCCTTTATTCATCATTGTTATTCATTCCCTCTATAGTGGGTTGATTGGTGTCCCCCAAAATGATATGCCCAAGTCCTAGCCCTGGAACCTGCAAATGTGCCCTTATTTGGAAAGAGAGTCTTCCCAGATATAATTAAAGATCTCAAGATGAGATCATCCTGGATTATCTTAGATAGGTCCTAAATACAAAGACTCAAGTCCTTAAAGAGACAAAAGTGTCCTTAATAAGAGGAGACATGGAAGAAAAGGCTGTGTGAAAAATGCAGAGATTAGAGCAAGCAGCCACAAGGAAGTCTGGGAGAGGCTGGAAGAGGCAAGAGAGGATTCTCCCTCAGAGATTTCAGGGGGAGCACTATCCTGCCCACACCTTGCTTTGGACAACTGCTCTCCAGAGCTGTGAGAGAATAAATTTCTGATTTCAGACACCAAGTGTGTGGCAGTTTTTTGGGCAGGCACAGTAAACTAATACATGTGGTAATACACATTGGAATTGGACAGGACTCTCTAAAATCCAAAAACCAAGTTACAGGAAATCCAGGACCAAGAAACAGGTTAAACCTGACCCTCAAATTCTGCAAAGCAAACTATCTAGTTTCCTGTATGAATCAATTGGAAAGATCCAAAAAACTTGGACTGGAAAACTATGGATGAAAGGAGACTTAATATGCACTTCCTAGAATTAGAATGGCCAAAATCTAGAACGTGGACAACAGCAAAGGCAGATGAGGATGTGGAACAATGAGTTCTTACAGGGCGCCTGGGTGGCTCAGTTGGTTGAGTGACTGCCTTTGGCTCAGGTCATGATCCTGGAGTCCTGGGATTGAGTCCCACATCAGGCTCCCAGCTCCATGGGGAGTCTGCTTCTCCCTCTGACCTCCCCTCTCATGCTCTCTCACTGTGTCTCTCTCTCTCTCAAATAAATAAATAAAATCTTTAAAAGAAAAAAAAAGTATTCTTACAGCTGGTGGGAAATGCTAAATGATACAACCAGTTTAGAATACAGTTTGGCAGTGTCTTACAAAATGAAACCTCTTCTTACTACATGATACAGCGATCAGGCGCCTTCGTATGTTGTACATGGATGTTTGAATATTGCACATGGATGTTTGTGGCGGCTCTATTCATAATCGCCAAAAGTTGGAATACCAAGATGTCCTTCATTAAGTGAATGAATAAATGTGGGATATCAGACAATGGACTATTATTCACCACTAAAAAGAAATAAGCTCTTGGGCCCTAAAGAGACATGGAGGAACCTTAAGTGCATATTATAAATCACAAGTGAAAGAAGCAAAACTGAAAAGGCTCCATACTGTATGACTGCCATTATGTGATGAGTTAGAAAAGGCAGAACCAGAGAATAAAAAGATGAGTGTTTGCCAGGGGTGCGTAGTGGCTTAGAGATGGATAGGCATAGCACAGCAGATTTTTAGGCCATCAGTCCTTGGGCTCTGCTGTATTCACAGGTCTTCCAGTATCTCTGACTGTAGCAGTTTTGCTGAATTATGGAGGAAATATTTTGTACATGGGTTGTATCTCCTTGTTCCATGGAAATTAAATCTCCATGTAATGGGTGCCTGGGTGGCTCAGTGGGATAAGCCGCTGCCTTCGGCTCAGGTCATGATCTCAGGGTCCTGGGATCGAGTCCCACATCGGGCTCTCTGCTCAGCAGGGGGCCTGCTTCCCTTCCTCTCTCCTACTGTGATCTCTCTCTGTCAAATAAATAAATAAAATCTTTTAAATAAATAAATAAATAAATAAATAAATAAATCTCCATGTAATGAATTAGTATGTTGGTAAATTAGGTTCTCGGAAGTTAGTTTTGGAAAAGGAAAAAAAAATTACCAGTTTCTTCTAAAAATTTTTCAATATATGTGGTATTTATGAAATATGTATATTAATACCTATTTGGGTTTTATTTAATACTGTATTTAATTTAAAACATTAACTTTCTGATCTCTTACTCAGAAAGAAGTAGATAAAGTAGTAGAAACCATAGAGTCAATGACTGGGAATATTCAGAGCCTAAAGAACAAAATTCAAGTTCTCAAAGTGAGGTGGAAGAAGAGGAGGAGAAAGTAAAACAGGTAATTGTTTAATGATGCATATCTTGAGTCTGGATAAGTTTTTTAATGCTTATCTCTCAGTAAGACAACTTCTGAATGTAAGATGAAAGGAATCAGCCTTTTGAAATAATCTGTAGCTTTCTTTTTCTACTTTAGATGTTTCAAATAGATAGTGGGATACTCTGTCTTCCAGAACTTTCTCAGAAGAGTCTCAAAGCAGTCACACTTCAGGTAAATGCTAATTTGCCATATCAGCTGTATCATCAGTTGTGACTTGCATATATAAAACCATAATATCCTTTTTCTTTTTCTAAAGACAAATGAAATCTATGATATGTTTGTAGGCAACATTATTTTTCTGACTTGACAGAATAGTTTGAACATCTTATTTTGTGAGCATCTTTCATGTGGATCTCTCATTCTTATCAATAATTATATAACATTGCATTGTACCATACTATAATTCGTGAATTACTGTTGGAAATAATTGATTTTGCAGTTACAAATAATGCTCGGTATTGCTTGTATATGTATCTTTAGATATTTGTGTGGTTGTAACTGTAAGGTAGATTTCTGGAAGTAAATTCCAATAGTTGAGTTTGTTTATGCTTCTAACAATGTCCTATAACTCTTCATGAAATAATGTTGTGTTATTTGTAGCAGACTATATACTGGTCTCTGTTTTCACAGGTTCCCAGTAGCTGTTATCATTGTTAGGGCCCGTTATCAAAGGAGCGAGACTGATACAAATTGAAAGTAAGGCAAGGCTTTATTTCTATGCCAGGCATCAGAAGTCAGACTGACCGGCCAGGGCCGCCTCTGAAGAGGGTGACCCCGTCCCAATCTCACAGGCTGGTTTTATAGGGCATAACAGCAGACCCAAATTATGTGGCTTTTATTGTTAAGGCGTCTACTCCCAGAATCGACACCTAGAACCGATACCAGGAACTACTGGGGCATTTATTCCCAGAATAAAGTCTTTAGATATAAACAACAATATGGCTACCCAGGTAATATGGAGTCGCTCTGGGTAAGCAGGCCCGAATAGTTAAACAGGTTTTAACATTAAATCAGCCCTAACATTCCCCCCCGCCTTTTTTTTGAAGGTTAATCAATTCCTTGACTTTTCAGTCAATCCCATTATCTCTTATTGTATATTGAGTTTGTAGGACTAACATTTTTACCGCACCAATTCTCTTCTGTACAAATGACACTAGGGCGTTTATAATGCAGGAGCCAAAAAGCAACATTAGTAATAGTAAAGCCAGGGGGCCTGCAACTGCTGATAATAGGGAAGTCATCCATGGGGACCAGCTGAACAAACTTTCAAACCATCCCTGGGAGTTCTTGCGTTGTTGCTCGCGTTCATCTAATCTCTTTTTAATGACTGCTAGACTGTTTTTGATGACTGCAGTATGGTTTGCCCAGAAGCAGCATTCTTCTCCCAAGGCTATGCAGAGCCCCCCTTTTCCTAGGAATAGTATGTCAAGCCCTCTTCTATTTTGCAGTACTACTTCAGCTAATGAGCTCAAAGAATCAGTTAGTTTGTCTATATTTTCATGAATATAATGTAGATCAGTATCTACTTGGGACCCAATAGCCTCAAAATCTATTTCTTCCTTTATTAAAGTTGCGGTCCCTACTGCTGTGGACTCTGCTATCCCTGCCACAACTAGTGCTGGGATTAGGATAGGAACCCCACGCTTTGTTCATTCTATCCCTGCAGTAAGATATTGGAATCCTTCAGGTCCTCCATAATAATCTACCTGGGGAAGAATGTGGACAGTTATACAAAGTTCGTTCCAGGAAGAGTTTTGGAACAAAGTGAGATTAAGTCATGGCATGAGTCCTGAACTACAAGCAAACCAGGCTCCAGTGGGGGCCTTAAGGAAGTTAGTGAAAATAGTAGGGACTATTATGGCCTTACATAGGTCTCTATATGGGGAAGTTTGTTTTCCTTTTTGTGTTGCAAGGCAAAGTCCCTTTCCTTTTATATCCCCTAAGGTTAGTCTAGGTACCCTTCTCCATTCGCAAGAGTTATAAGAATTTTCATTTTTAATCTGTCCCTTCTGAGTTCCTACAATAAGATTGGCCCCTATTCCAATATAATATGGGGGCTGAGGGTTTAAGCATAGCCAGCAGTCTCGAGTAATATTGGGGTCTGACACTTTTAAAAAGCTAAGCATTGAGCGATGCCTGGGTGGCTCAGTTGGTTAAGTAGCTGCCTTCAGCTCAGGTCATGATCCCAGCGTCCTGGGATCGAGTCCCACATCGGGCTCCTTGCTCAGCAGGGAGCCTGCTTCTCCCTCTGCCTCTGCCTGCCATTCTGTCTGCCTGTGCTCGCTCTCTCCCCGTCTCTCTCTCTGATAAATTAAAAAAAAAAGCTAAACATTGAATCTACCAGTGGGAGTAAAACTTTGGCGGCGTTGTTGTCATTGTCAACACTCTCTTTTTTATTTTTCATGGCAGTCTCTTTTGGGGTTGCAGTGGTGAGTGGTCTGGTTGGTTTTAGTGGCTTGGGAGGATTTAAAACTGGGTTTTGCCCTATTGGCCGGGGTCGCTCCCTAGTTTTTGTTTTTTTGGATGGTGAAGGCTGTACCTGGATCTTTTCCCCATACATACAGTCTTAGACCCCAAGTTTTTCCTGATTCCCAATTAACACTTCCCGATGACCCCGACTGCCATGACTTTACTGTAATCTGTATGAGGTTGCATTTTCTGACCGGGCAATTTTCTTGGTTGACTGGTGGTCTAACTCAGACAAGGAAAATATACTTGTCATGGTGTGTCCAGAGGACTATTGTTTCATATCCCCAGGCTGCACAGTGGAATTCCCCTGCCCCTTGGCAATTAGGTTCCCCATTAGCAGGACAGGCATAGAATTGGTAACTTTGCAAGTGAAACTTGTATGACTGGTCCCCACATCCCTGAACTGGGTACTGGCCACCCATCCCAAAGGGGGCACTACCCTCGAGCAATTTTACATTTATTTCTGACATCAAATCACAGAGATCGAGGGTGAAAACAGGCTGACCTGAGGTGTCATTGACCTTGTGTGTTGTTCCATCCTCTGTCTTTCTGCTTTTCCATTGGGCTGTTTTAGGCCGATGAGGTGTCCCCCTGGCTGCTGCTGAGTAGGAACAGGGTTAAAAGTGACCAAGTCATGAAACCCTTTTGAGTCTTAGTTTTGTCCACGGTTGGTGGGATCCACTGGCAGTGGCTCCCATTTCTGGGGGGTGTCCTTGCTTTCGACTCGTTTGACGTGACACACATGAATTCAGGCCCTGATGCCTTCTACTTTTACTGCCATGGGGGTGGTCAGGATGACCCTGAATTGTCCCTTCCAGCGGGGCCCCAAGTTTTCCACTCGGTGACTGAGTATCCATACCAAATCTCCGGGTTGGTAAGGGTGCGGCTTCACTTCCATCTCCGTCTCAGTGTAGGCAGCTCGGATCCCTGCGTGGGCTCTTTTTAAGACTGTAGTGACTGGAGTATAGACTGATCATTCATTTCTGCTAGGGCAACCTTTTGTAGCCAAGGGCAGAGCTGGGGGGAGGGGTGGATCTCCTGAACATTATTTCAAATGGGGTCACCTTGTTTAAGTAGTGTGTACATCGCGCCCTAAGGAGGGCAAAGGGAAGAAGATCCACCCATCCACCTCCAGTCTCCAGAATTAACTTTGTTAAGGTCTCTTTAAGAGTCGGGTTCATTCTCTCTACTTGTCCGGAGCTCTGGGGCCTGTAGGCACAGAGTAGTTTCCAATTAGTGCCCACGGCCTTGGCCAATGCCTGTGAGACTGAATTCACAAATGCAGGACCTTTGTCTGATCCAATCGCGAGAGGCAACCCAAACGTAGGAATTCTTTCCTCTAGTAACTTTTTGGCTACCTTTCCTACCGTTTACTGTTTGGCAGAAAAAGCCTTTACCCAGCCTGAAAAGGTATTCACAAAAACTAACATATACTTGTGTCCATACTTTCCTTGTTTCATCTCTGTAAAATCTACTTCCCAATAAATTCCTGGTTCCCTTCCTCTTTCTCTTTTTCCTCTTCCCATCCTAGTTCTTCCTGCATTTACCGCCTGACATTGAGCACATCTGTCAACCACATCCTGTGCCATATGCCCTAATTTAGAAACCTGGAACTGTTTACCCACGAGCTCCTTAAGCTTGTGTGTCTCTAAATGAGTGCCCTGATGTATTTGGCTTACTAATTTTTTTCCTAGTCTTTGAGGAAGAATTAACTTTCTTGCCCTAGTCTTAGCCCAATCCCCTTCATAGTCTAATTTAGTCCATTTTTGTAAATATTTTTAATCTTTCTCTGAATAATCTGGTTTTTCTGGTAGGGCTGGAGCTGGGATTATAACCAGTGCTTGAGCGGTTTCCCTGGCTGCTTGCTTTGCTGTTTGATCTGCTAATTGGTTTCCTTTTAAACCAGATCAGTCCCCTTTTGGTGCCCCCCAGCAATGCATAACAGGCACCTCTTTCGGGTCCCAAATAGCCTGGAGGAGAGCCAATATTTCTTTTCTGTTTTTAATTTCTTTTCCTTCTGCTGTCAATAGGCCACTTTCCTTATAAATATCCCCTTGTATATGGAGAGTAGCAAAGGCCTACCTGCTGTCTGTAGAGTTGTTGGTGGTCTTACCCTTGGCCCTCTGCAGTGCCTTGGTGAGTGCAATCAGCTCCGCTTTTTGCTCTGAGGTTCTGTGTGCCAGGGCCGTCTTCCAGAGCTCCTGTACAGGAGAAACCATGGCAGCCCCCTCTTTCCATCGATTATGTAGCTACTCCCATCTGCGAACAGAGTCATCTTCGCATCTGGGAGGGGAGTGTCTCTGAGATCAGGCTTTATTCCTGTGATTTGGGTTAGGACCTCCCCGCAGTCATGAGGGTGGTCAGCTAGCTTTTCTGGAAGCAACGTGGCTGGATTTAGCACCACCAGGGGCCTGAAAATCACTTTCGGTTCGTTAAGGAGGAGGGCTTGATACCCTGTCACTCGGGCATTTGTCATCCACCAGTCTGGTGGGGTCCGGAGGAGGCCTTCGATAGTATGAGTAGTGGTCGAGATGAGATTTTAACCCAAAGTTAATTAACTTGCATCCTTGACCAGGAGGGCCATGGCAGCAATTATGCGGAGGCAAGGGGGGAACCCAGCCTCTACTGGATCTAGTTTTTTGCTAAGATAGGTCACTGGCCTTTGCCAAGGCCCCAGAGTCTGAGGCAAAATCCCTTTGGCCACCCCTGCCTTTTCATCTACATACAAGTGGAAGGGCTTGGTAACATCTGGGATAGCCAGTGCTGGGGCACTCAGTAAGGCTGTGTGTAATTTTCAAAATGCACCTTCTGCCTCAGCTGTCCATTCTACTGTAGTGAGTCCTCCCTTAATCAGTTCATAGAGGGGTCAGGCAATCTCTGCAAACCATGGTATCCACAGTCTGCAGTAGCCACCATCCCAAGAAACTCCCTCACTTGTCGGGGCGTGGTGGGGCAGGGGTATCTGGTTGATCACATGTTTCCTGGACTCAGACAGCGAACGCACTCCCTTGTGGAGATCAAAGCCTAAATAAGTGGTGTGGCTCTGACAAAGTTGTGCTTTCTTTGCTGACTCCTGATACCCTTTTTCCTGCAGAGTCTGTAAGAGAGTTTTTGTTCCCCGCAAGCATGACTCATAGTTCTCAGTTATTAGCAAGTCATCAACATACTTTAGCAGAGTGACTCCCGGGTTGGTAATTTTGTACTCATGCAAATCCTCATGTAGGGTCTCATCGAAAATGGTGGGTGAATTTTTGAATCCTTGGGGAAGTCTTGTCCAGGTGAGCTGGTCCTGGAACCCTTCCTGTGGGTCAGACCACTCAAAAGCAAAGAGAGGTTGAGACTCCCTTACCAAAGGTATGCAGAAAAATGCATCTTTGAGATCTAAGACAGTGTACACAGTTCTTTTGGGGCCTAGGAGGGAGAGTAGGGTATAGGGGTTGGGCACTGTTGGGTGGATATCTTCAACCCATTTGTTAACTTCCTGCAGGTCCTGAATGGGCCGATACTCCCCAGTTTCAGCCTTTTTGACAGGCAGTAAAGGTGTGTTCCATGGTGATTTGCAAGAAACTAGAATCCCATCTCCTCGGAGGTGGTTAATGTGTTTTCTGATCCCTTCCTTTGCTTCCCAGGGGAGGGAGTACTGCCAGACTTGAATGGCTGTAGCTGTTGCTTTTAACTGTACCACTACTGGAGCCTGTCTCTTGGCCAGGCCAGGAAGCCTCCCTTCTGCCCAGACTTTAGGGTTTGGAGAAGGCTTCCCTCCCTTATCTCCTCTGGTTTTGAGACTGGCTCGTAAAGGAGATGTTCATCTACTGTTGCCACAAGCATCTGCACAGTGGGTTGTGCCAAAGTCACAGTCATGTCTCCTTCCGAGAACTGAATGCCAGCCTGTAGTTTGTGGAGGAGATCTCTTCCTATCAGGTTATACAGGGCATTAGGTAGGACCAAGAACCGATGTTTGACTACTCCCAAGGCCAAATTTAAAGTCCTTTCTGTTGTCCATTTCTGTCTTTCTGTGCCATTTGCCCCTTGTACCCAGACTTCCTCTCCAGATAGTTTTCCCAAAGGCTTTAGTAATGATGAAAATTGGGCTCCCCTGTCCACCAAAAAATCAATTGATTTCCCCTCCACCTCAATTTTAACCCAAGGTTCAGGGAGGGGATCCGAACCATGGCTCCTTCAGTCTTTGGTGGCCAGCATTGCCATTTTCTTCTTAGGGCACTCTCTGGCCCAGTGTCCTTTTTCCTTGCAGTAAGCACACTGATCTGAATCTAAGCCTTCCCGTCTGCTTTCTTTGTGTTTAGGTTTTTCTTTCCATTGACCATCTCCTACCTGCCTTTTTCTTTTCCACCAACCTTTTTTCCCCTGTCTCCTTCCCACCTCATGTAATGCCAAAACTTTAGCTATTTTTTTAGTCTGCTTTTCATCTTCTTATGTATCCCTGTTGTTAAGCCCTTTTCTGCTATTCCCACTAACTCAGTCAGATTCTTCCCTTCAAATCCTTAAATTTTCTGAAGTTTCTTCCTTATATCTGGGGCTGACTGACTGGCAGAGGCAAGATTTACTGCCCTCTGATTTTGGGGTGCCTCAGGGTTGATCGGGCTGTACATTTTATAGGCTTCAATAAGCCTTTCTAGAAAAGCCCCCGGAGATTCATTCATACCTTGAGTCACACCACACTAATTTTGTATAAATTTATGGTTCTCCTTGCAGCCACATGGAGGCCTCCCAGCAGAGCCTGGTGGTAGAAATGGAGGCTCTCCCTACCTTTATCAGATTTGGGTTCCAGTTGGGGGGTTCCTTTGGGCAGTAGTCCTCCATTTGCTGGGGATCGAGGTTGCTGCCAAGTCTCTCACTTATCACCTTATGTGTCTCTTGCATAATGCAATCCCTCTCTTCTGTATTAAAGAGGGCCATAAGGAGCTGCTGAATATCCACCCAGGTAGGCTGGTGGGTAAAAAACAGTTTCCAAGAGACTAATTAAATCCTGAGGGTGGACAGAGAAGGATTTACCTTGGGCCTTCCAGTTATAGATGTCAGAAGAGGAGAAAGGAATATAGGTTAGGTGGGGGTGCCCCCTCCCATCTGGTGGAGTGACCTCACAGAGAGGCAGCATCGGCACTGATGGAGCCAGTGGGGCAGGGGGCAGCAGAGTGGGGTAGAGGGAAGGGGTAGGACCAGGGCGGTCCTTCTGCTCAGTGGTCCCATAGGTGGATCCTGACCGTATATGAGGTGGACTAGTAAGGGTGTCTTGGGACTGGGAGTCAGGTTTAGGGGACGGATAAGGAGGGGGAGAATCTATGTCCTCCATGTCCTATGGAGGCAGGACGGTCTTCCTTGGTTCCCCCTCATCTTTCTGTTCTGGTTATGGTGATCTGACCTGCCGTAGAGGGGAGAAATGGTTTTATTAGTAGGGGGAAGGTGGTACTTGAGCTATGAAGGTGGCTCTTCTAGCAAGTATCACCAGGCCACGGTGTAAGGTATTTGGTCTCGATGGAAATCAAAGACCTTACTCTGGGTAGAGTAGATTTGGGCCAAGGTAAACATTCCTTCTGGTGGACACCCTGTGGAGAAAGTGGGCCACTCCAGCTGGCAAAGTGTTTTTAGTTTTCCTGGGTAAACCTTTATCTTGAAAATCCTTGAAATGCTGGAGAATAAGACTCATGGGTGTCACAGATCCCTTACTCCCTGTTTGCCCCATTGATTCACAACAAACAACACAGCAAACAACAAAAAGACAAGGCACAGACAACTGCAGACCCAGAGGCCCTTCCTCAACCAGATATCAAGTCTAAGATTATATGCAAGATATAATCCCAACTCAAAAACACAACCTGCCACTGGTGGGGATTTTCTCCCTGACTACCTAGGGGGACTCAAACACCTGGCAGGTCAAGTTCCCTGCCTACCTAGGGGGACTTGAACCCACTGGCAATCTCCCAGTGGAGGGATGGGTCGTCCCCGCATCCACTCCAGCCCTGAGGAGCAATGCTGCATCCAGCTTCTCCCCGGTGGTCTGTACCCTGGAGCTCCACAACCAGACAGATAGACCAGATCCCACAGAATAAAATATCGAGGTCTTACCTCCGGAGGCTTTTGCCAGAAATTCTGATGCTGACTCAGTTTCTGTCGTTTGATAGCGGACGAGCCCCCATAATGTTGGGGTCCGTTTTCAAGGAGCGAGACTGATAGAAATTTGAAAGTAAGGCAAGGCTTTTTTTCTATGCCAGGCATCAGAAGTCAGACTGACCGGCCAGGGCCGCCTCTGAAGAGGGTGACCCCGTCCCAATCTCACAGGCTGGTTTTATAGGGCATAACAGCAGACCCAAGTTATGCGGCTTTTATGGTTAAGGCGTCTACTCCTGGAATCAACACCCGGAACCAATACCAGGAACTACTGGGGCGTTTATTCCCAGAATGAAGTCTTTAGATGTAAACAACAATATGGCTACCCAGGTAATATGGAGTCGCTTTGGGTAAGCAGGCCCTAATAGTTAAACACGTTTTAACATTAAATTGGCCATAACAATGGTGTAAATGTTTAGAGTGGTAGAAAGTCTTCAAGTTTCTCAAAAATAACTTAAAATAGTTCTATCTGTAATCCATTTAGAGTGAAAGGAAAGGGAATAGACAGAGGTAAAACCGAATAATACAAATTTGAAAGAATAGGGATGAGTTGATGATTACTGAGGTTGGCTGATGAGTATATAGGGTTTAGTGTACCATTCTCCCTAAACATACATTTGACATTTCTCATAATAAAAGGTTAGAAACTATTTATGTGGGTCAATGTGGTCAAAAGGTACAAACTTGAAGTTATAAAATCAGTCATGGGGATGTACTATAGAATACAGTGACTGTAGTCAATAACATTGTCTTGTATACTTCAAAGTTGTTAAGAGAGTAAATATTAACAGTTCACATCACAAGAAAATTTGTAACTATGTATGATGCCAGATGTTAACTAGACTTACCTTGGTGTTCATTTTGCAGTATACACAAACATCATATCATTGTGTGGTATACCTGAAGCTAATATGATGTTATATGTCAATTATATCTCAGCTTTTAAAAATTTTAAACTAATTGTACTATTATACCCACAGAAAGAAATTTTGACATCAATTTCAAACCATAAAGCTCTTCTGAGAGACTTAGATGTTCTCCATAACTCATCCCAGATGAAGAATATGTTAACTTTCATTGAAGAAGCCTATAAGAGACTGGATGCCCTTTAAGAGTTTTTTAGTCTGCTCTGTATTAATTTAAAGTTTATGAGATTGTAAAACTTAGCCTATGATGATACCGCTGAAGCTGAGGCTTCTCTGGGATTTATTTTCAACATACACTTAACATTAGCCTCTGTAGATCTATTAGCATCTAATGTAGTTCTAAAAACTGTTTTTAATTGTTGTCAAATCTAGCAACTCACATTTCTGATGCTGTTTATCCGGTGATTTTCCTGAGCTACACTTTAATGATTTATAATGGATGAATGGAGTTCTTTTATTGATTAGTGCAGAGGAACTGTGATACTGTAATGCAATATATGTAAAGTGCATAGAGTTCCTAGTACATAAAAACACAATTGTTCGCAACCATTATTATTTAGTTCATGACTTGCATTTTCTGTCTGGTCATATGAAACTTGAGAAATCCCCAAATGCTTTTATTCTTTTACATAACTCTTTAGACCTTTTGTGACATAATTAAGATTTGCAAGGTGTCTTTACCTTTGGGAGTAGCATGAACATTTTAATTCTTTGGTTGGATTATTGACTAGATGATGAATATTTTCCACTGTCATCAAAGCATAATTTCATTTAAAAGGAACCTAAGCACATTTATTCCCTTAAAAGAAAAATCAAACAAAAAACCCCTTTCTGTAAACCTTTTCTCATTGTAACAATGTTAGGAAATAGTTAGACAGTTAGGTAGTCTGGACCAGGGTCTCCAACAAGAAAACATGGAAACAGGACAGCTAAGACAAAACGGTACAAACATCCTATTTTGTACTAGCATTTTGTTTTGCAGCCTTTGTAGAAATGACTTCTGCAAGATGTTCTAAAATGAAACAAAGCATCTGTCACTATCACGAACCGGGACAGTTAAGACAAAAGTCCCCATATGTTAGCCCAGAAAGGCCATCAGCACATAAACATTAACCTAATAGGTAGACCTATGTGTGATCAAAGCCCTGATCAGCATGCCTTAGAACACTATGGTTGCTTAAAATAGTTCTGCAAAAGTGCTCATAAAAACCCCTAGACTTAGAAACTCAAATGAAACCCTCTCGGGTCCCCTTCCTCTTTGGGAGTTTTGTACTATTGCTCAATAAACTCTGCTTTGCTGGTTACCAGTCTTCGTCTGGTCTACCTCCTCATTTTCATAGTGGCATGACCAAGAACCTTGGGCATTTAAGGAAGAGAAATCCTGAAGTATTTTCTTGGGCACTCATCCAGGATCTCACCATCATAAAGGACATCTAACTGTGAGTAGCAGGAAGCGTCTCTCTCTCTCCATTTTGTTAAAACAGTGGACACCCATCAGTCACGTAAGAGCGGATTAGCATGACTGCCATTTTCAAATCTAGGGTGACAGGCTCTCTGGGCTCCTTTCTGATTAATCCCCCAACATAAGTTGGGACTATCAGTTCAAAGAGGACTCAGAACTCATTTCAGGCCAGATCACTGGATGTGAGGGACCTAGAGAAAACTGAGCAACAATGGCGTGTCCTGAATAAGACTATCCTTTGGAGGACACCCAAAGGCTCTCTGAGGGACCTGGCTCCTTACATGCCTATACAGGCATCCAGAGAAAAACCCCTCTATTGCTCTTTTCTCGGACATCCTCTTGCAGATGTTTCAGGCACCCTCCAAGGGATCACTGTCATGATGAGGAACGGCCTTCCTCCTCTGCCATGTGCCCTGTGGTGGCATCTCTGACTCATACTCCTTACCCCGGCTCCCGGGTCAGATGGAAGCATGTATTACTATACTTACCAGAAGGGCTGGCAACCAAGGCTTCCTTGGGGGCCTGGCCCATGCTGTGCATCAGGAAGCACCCCCACCTGCACTGCTTTAATCCCTATATTAGATCACTGGCATCATCTCTTCTGTGCATAGACGGAAAAGAAATGTGGGTGCTCTTTCTGCATAAATGATGTATAGATAGAATCGAACCCCCACAAGCCTAGGTCTGTATTACCTGCCTTAAGGAGTACTCACACATGGTGGCAGGTGCCATTTTACTACACCTGAAAAATTGTTATTCCCTTATCTATACTTTAATGTAGACCCCCCCACCCCCAAATTGGCTTTACCACCTATAGGAAGGAATGGCAAAACAGGGGTGGTAAACTAATGTCTACCCAGGCGGCTTCTGTCCCCCCAGGTTCCCCATCATATCCCTCCAAAAGGTAGCCTTTACTAACCTCTTTTTGTGGCTATGCCAGACGGGACAATTCTGTTATGTCATCATGCCAACTTTCAACAAGCCAAAAGAAGTCTAGCATTTCCATCAACTATTCAGAGTGATTTAAGAGGTCATAATTGGTACCCCTCAAGTCCCATGGATAGGAAATGAGGGGAAAAAAAAGAAGAAAATATTAGGGCAAGGGTTACTCTCTAGAGGTAGGGCCAAGCCTGGGTAAGCACACGTACTCCCAGCACCTCGCAGAATTGATAGGGTCCTTGGTCGTCAGATCAGGTCAGGCCATCAGATCAGGAAAGGTCTTCCTGATCTATTATAAGGAACTGACTTAAGGGATGCCCTTTCCTCTCTTCCTATAAAGGGGTAACTGTAATTCCCTGACCAACACCAGTACTCCTTTAAGATGCATCCTGAATATCTGGAAACATTTTGACCCACAAAAATTGAAGAAATGGCAACTTATTTTCTTTTGTTCCAGGACATGGCCACAATATAAATTGGCAGAGGAGACATGGCCACCTGTGGGAAGTATCAATTACAGTACTATTTTACTATTAGACTTGTTTTGTAAACATGAGGGAAAATGGAAAGAAGTACCCTATGTACAATGTTTCTCAGCCTTACAGGAAAATAAGGGCCTGTGCCAGCAGTGTAGGATTGATTCCAGCTTCCTGGCTGCTCTCTCCTGTGGCCAGCCACTTGGGGGTGGGGTGGGGAGGGAGACAAAGGACTACCACACCCACACTGAAGGTATATAGGCAAATGACACTCTTGCAGAGAATCATCCACCCCTAGTCTCTCCTTCCCTATGGCCTCAAGGTGTTTGTTGGGGTCTTAGGTCAGTTCCCTCTGCATGGCACCTGTACTGGTGCTCGGGGGCTCTATCCCTTTCAAGAACATGTACCTAGAGAAGGACCAAGGGAAGGGGATGCTGCTATGGCTAGGGTATAGGAGCCCTTTTCATTGCAAGACTTGAGACAAAGGGGGACCTTGGAAAATTTTACAACAACCCAGACAAATATATTGAAGCCTTCCAAAATGTCACATGTTGGAATTAACATGGAAGAATGTGATTGGAAGAATAAATATTGTGAAAATGTCTATGTTTCCTAAAGCAATCTACACATTTAATGCAATCCTTATCAAAATACCATCCATTTTTTTCAAATAAATGGAATAAATAATCCTAATATTTGTATGGAGCCAGAAAAGACCTCAAATAGCCAAAGAAATATTGAAAAATAAGCAAAGTTGGTGGCATCACAATTCCGGACTTCAAGCTCTATTACAAAGCTGTCATCATCAAGACAGTTTGATACTGGCACAAAAACAGACACATAGATCAATAGAACAGAATAGAGAGCCCAGAAATAGACCCTCAACTCTATGGTCAAGTAATCTTCAACAAAGCAGGAAAGAATGTCCAATGGAAAAAAGACAGCCTCTTCAATAAATGGTGCTGGGAAAATTGGACAGCCACACGCAGAAAAATGATTGGATCATTTCCTTACACCACACAGGAAAATAGACGCAAAATGGATGAAGGACCTCAATGTGAGAAAGGAATCCATCAAAATCCTTGAGGAGAACACAGGCAGCAACCTCTTCGACCTCAGCCACAGCAACTTCTTCCTAGAAACATTGACAAAGGCAAGGGAAGCAAGGGCAAAAATGAACTATTGGGATTTCATCAAGATCAAAAGCTTTTGCACAGCAAAGGAAACAGTTAAGAAAACCAAAAGACAACTGAAAGAATGGGAGAAAATATTTGCAAATGACATATCAGATAAAGGGCTAGTGTCCAAAATCTATAAAGAACTTAGCAAACTCAACACCCAAAGAACCAGTAATCCAATCAAGAAATGGGCAGAAGACATGAACAGACATTTCTGCAAAGAAGACATCCAGATGGCCAACAGACACATGAAAAAGTGCTCCACATCACTCGGCATCAGGGAAATACAAATCAAAACCACAATGAGATACCATCTCACACCAGCCAGAATGGCTAAAATTAACAAGTCAGGAAATGACAGATGCTGGCGAGGATGCGGAGAAAGGGGAACCCTCCTACACTGTTGGTGGAAATTCAAACTGGGGCAACCATTCTGGAAAACAAAATGAAGGTTCCTCAAAATGTTGAAAATAGAACTACCCTATGACCCAGCAATAGCACTACTGGGTATTTACCCTAACGATACAAACGTAGTGATCTGAAGGAGCACGTGCACCCTAATGTTTATAGCAGCAATGTCTACAATAGCCAAACTATGGAAAGAACCTAGATGTCCATCAACAGATGAATGGATAAAGAAGATGTGGTATATAGACACAATGGAATATTATGCAGCCATCAAAAGCAATGAAATCTTGCCATTTGCAACAATGTGGATGGAACTAGAGAGTATCATGCTAAGCGAAATAAGTCAATCGGAGAAAAACAACTATCATATGATCTCCCTGATAAGAAAGTGGAGATGCAACATGGGGAGGTTAAGGGGGTAGGAGAAGAATAATGAAACAAATGGGATTCAGAGGGAGACAAACCATAAGTGATTCTTAATCTCACAAAACAAACTGAGGGTTGCTGGAGGCAGGGTGGTTGGGAGAGGGGGAAAGGGGGGTGGGATTATGGACATTGGGGAGGGTATGTGCTATGGTGAGTGCTGTGAAGTGTGTAAACCTGGGGATTCACAAACCTGTACCCCTGGGGATAAAAATACATTATATGTTTATTAAAATTTAAAAAAAATAGGAGGTAGTGCTCTCGTTAAATCAAACCCTCTCCAAGGCAGAAAAATGTGGGATCCTGGCCTCCACTGAAAAATATGGGGACACACAGCAACTTCATTACCAGGGTATGGGTGAGCCCTGTGGTGGCTTTCAGTTCCCACACTGTGCTTGCCCAATATCCCAACTGGAACCTCATGATCCCCTCAAAAACTGGTACCAAGCTCAAAATGGATGAGGCTTGCATCCTTGAGGGATTAAGAAGGTCAAAGATTAATTAAACCTCTGAATTATGCCAAGTTGCCTACCATCACCCAAATTCAAGAGGAAAACCCAACAGCCTTCTTAGGTTGAGAGAGGCTCTCATTAAATACGGCTATCTCCCCCAGTTCTCCTGAGGCAGAGATCATTCTCAGAGACAAATCTCTGAACCAGTCAGCCCCAGATACTTGATAAAAGTTGGTTGTTGGACCAGAGGGGACCCTAGAAGGGCACTCATGAGCTGCTAACCAGATTTTTTACAATCAGGTTCAAAAGGAGAGTAAGGAACAAGAAAAGGGACTAAGAAAGAAGTCCAAGACCCTAGTTCCAACTTATATATGCTTCCCAACTTGGCCCCTCAAGGCTCTGCTACTAAATGCCACTGAAGTGGCCACCCACAGCACTGGAAGTGAGAATGTCCTCAAAGGCAAAAATCAAAGCCCTGCAACCCCGTCCTACACGTGGAGGGGGAAACTGGGAATTTGAATGCCCTTGGGAATCTCAATCTGCAAGGGCTCAGACAACCAGCACCCCCAACAGGGACTGGTGGGGCCCAGGGTTCTTCACAGTGACTCCCCAAGAACAGCTTACCAATGGAAACTGAGAACCTCAGGTAATCCTGGAGATAGAAAGCCAGTCAATTTCCTTCTTGATACTACTTTCCATCCTAGGCCAACTGTCTAACCACAGCATTTTTGTTAAGGGTGTCACTGGACAGCCCATAACCAGATTTTTTTCACACCCATTGGGATGCACCTGGGGAGATCCAATTTTCTCTTTTACCTTCTTAATAATGCCTGAGAGCCCCACACATATCTCTGTAGAGATATTATGTCTAGTTTGGGAACTCTCATACTGATACCCACTGGATTGTGTCTGTATATATATATATATATATATATATATATATATATATATATATATATGTACAGAAGTGTATAGATGCCAGATTTATTAATTTTTATTAACATATATGGTATTATTAGCCCCAGGGGTACAGCTCTGTGAATTGCCAGGTTTACACACTTCACAGCACTCACCATAGCACATACCCTCCCCAATGTCAATAACCCAACCACCCTCTCCCTACCCCCCTTCCCCCAGCAAATATGTTTTGTGAGATTAAGAGTCTCTTATGGCTTATCTCCCTCCTTATCCCCTCTTGTTTCTTTTTTTCCTTCCCTACCACCCAAGCACCCCACATAACCTCTCAAATTCTTCCATCAGGAAGATCATATGATAATTGTCTTTCTCTGGTTGACTTATTTCACTCAGCATAATACCCTCTAGTTCTATCCATACCATTGCAAATAGCAAGATTTCATTTCTTTTGATGGCTGCATAGTATTCCATTGTATATATATACAACTTCTGCTTTATCCATTCATCTGTTGATGGACATCTAGGTTCTTTCCATAGTTCGGCTATTGTGGACATTGCTGCTATAAACATTTGGGTGCACATGCCCCTTCAGATCACTGCATGTGTATCTTTAAGGTAAATAACCAGTAGTGAGATTGCTGGGTTGTAGGGTAGCTCTATTTTCAACTTTTGGAGGAACTTCCATGCTGTTTTCCAGAGTGGTTGCACCAGGATGCATTCCCACCAATAGTGTAGGAGGGTTCCCCTTTCTCTGAATTCTCGCCAGCATCTGTCACTTCCTGACTTGTTAATTTTAGCCATTCTGGCTGGTGTGAGGTGGTATCTCATTGTGGTTTTGATTTGTATTTCCCTGATGCCAAGGGATGTTGAACACTTTTTCATGTGTCTATTAGCCATCTGGATGTCTTCTTTGTAGAAATGTCTGTTATGTCCTCTGCCCATTTCTTGATTGGATTATTTGTTCTTTCGGGTTGAATTTGATAAGTTCTTTACAGGTTTTGGATAGTAGCCCTTTATCTGATATGTCATTTGCAAATATCTTCTCTCATTCTGTCAGTTGTCTTTTGGTTTTGTTGGCTATTTCCTTTGCTGTGCAAAAACTTTGATCTTGATGGAGTCCCAATAGTCCTTTTTTGCCCTTGCTTCCCTTGCCTTTGCAGATGTTTCTAGGAAGAAGTTGCTGCGGCTGAGATGAAAGAGGTTGCTGCCTGTGTTCTTCTCAAGGATTTTGATAGATTCCTTTCTCAGATTGATGTCTTTCATCCATTTTGAGTGCATTTTCATGTGTGGTGTAAGGAAATGGTCCAATTTCATTTTTCTGCATGTGGCTGTCCAATTTTCCCAACACCATTTATTGAAGAGACTGCCTTTTTTTCCATTGGACATTCTTTCCTGCTTTGTTGAGGATTAGTTGACCATAGAGTTGAGGGTCTATTTATGGGCTTCAGTTCCACCGATCTGTGTGTCTGTTTTTTTGCCAGTATCAAACTGTCTTGATGATGACAGCTTTGTAATAGAGCTCAAAGTCTGGATTTGTGATGTCACCTACTTTGGCTTTCTTTTTCAATATTTCTCTGGCTATTCGAGTTCTTTTCTGGTTCCATATAAATTTTAGGATTATTTGTTCCATTTCTTTGAAATAATGGATGGGATTTTGATAGGGATTGCATTAAACCTGTAGATTGCTTTGGGTAGCATAGATATTTTCACAACGTTTGTTCTTCCAAACCATAAGCATGGAACGTTTTTCCATTTCTTTCATGAGTACTTTATAGTTACCTGAGTACAGATTCTTTGCCTCTTTTGTTAGGTTTATTTTGAGGTACCTTATGGTTTTGGGTGCAATTGTATATGGGATTGACTTCTAAATTTCTCTTTCTTCTGTCTTTTTGTTGGTGTATAGAAATGCAACTGATTTCTGTGCATTGATTTTAAATCCTGACACTTTATTCAATTCCTATACAAGTTCTAGCAGATTTGGAGTGGAATCTTTTGGGTTTCCCACATAAAGTATCATATCATCTGCAAGAGTTATAGTTTGACTTCTTCTTTGCTGATTTGGATGCGTTTAATTTCTTTTCATTGTCTGATTGCTGAGATTAGGATTTCTAGTACTATGTTGAAAAGCAATGGTGATAATGAACATCCTTGCCATGTTCCTGACCTCAGCGGAAAAGGTCTCGGTTTTTCTTTATTGAGAATGATATTTACTGTGGGTTTTTCTTAGATGGCTTTGATGATATTGAGGTACATACTCTCTATCCCTACACTTTGAAGAGTTTTGATCAAGAAAGGATGCTGTACTTTGTCAAATGCTTTTTCAACATCTATGGAGAATATCATATGGTTCTTATTCTTTCTTTTATTAATGTATTGGATCACACCGATTGATTTGCAGATGTTGAAGCAATCTAGAAGCCCTGGAATAAATCCCACTTGGTCGTAGTGAATAATCCTTCTAATGTACTGTTCTATCCTATTGGCAGGTACTTTGGTGAGAATTTTCCATCTGTGTTCATTAAGGATATTGGTCTGTTACACTCTTTTTTGATGGGGTCTTTGTCTGGTGTTGGGATCAAGGTAATGTTGGCCTTCTTAAATGAGGTTGGAAATTTTCCTTCCATTTCTATTTTTTTGAACAATTTCAGGAGAATAGGATAATTCTTCTTTAAATGCTTGGTAGAATTCCCCTGGGAAGCTGTCTGGTCCTGGGCTCTTGTTTGTTGGGAGATTTTTGATGACTGCTTCAATCACCTTACTGGTTATGGGTCTTTTCAGGTTTTCTATTTCTCCCTGGTTCAGTTGTAGTAGTTTATATGTCTCTAAGAATGCATCCGTTTCTTCCAGATTGTCAAATTTGCTGGAGTATAGTTGCTCGTATTATGTTCTTATAATTGTATTTCTTTGGTATTGGTTGTGACCTCTCCTCTTTCATTCATGATTTTATTTATTTGGGTCCTTTCTCTTTTCTTTTTGATAAGTCTGACCAGGAGTTTATCAATCTTATTAATTCTTTCAAGAATGGGTCTTAATTTTGTTGATGTGTTCTATTGTGTTTTTTTTTTTTTTTTTGCTTGTTTGTTTGTTTGTTGCATCTATTTCATTGATTTCTGCTCTGATCTTTATGATTTCTCTTCTCCTGCTGGGTCTAGGCTTTCTTTGTTGTTCTTTCTCCAGCTTCTTAGGTGTGGGGTTAGGTTGTGTATTTGAGGCCTTTTTTGTTTCTTAAGAAAGGTTTGTATCCCTATATATTGTCCTCTCAGGACTGTCTTTGCTGTGTCCCACAGATTTTTAATAGCTGTGTTTTCATTATAATTTGTTTCCATGAATTTTTTCAATTCTTCTTTAATTTCCTGATTGACCCATTCATTCTTTAGAAGGATGCTGCTTAGCCTCCATGTACTTGGGTTCTTTCCAAATTTCCTCTTGTGATTGAGTTCTAGCTTCAGAGCATTGTGGTCTGAAAACTTGCAGGGAATGATCCCAATCTTTTGATACTAGTTAAGACCTGATTTATGACCCAGGATGTGATCTATTCTGGAGAATGTTCCATGTGCATTAGAGAAGAATGTGTACTCTGTTGTTTTGGGATGGAATGTTCTGAATATATCTGTGATGTACATCTAGTCCAGTGCGTCATGTAAGGCCTTTATTTTCTTATTGATCTTTTGCTTGGATGATCTGTCCATTTCAATGAGGGGGGGTGTTAAAGTCGCCTGCTATTATTGCATTATTGTCAACATGTTTCTTTGATTTTGTTATTAATTGGTTTATATAGTTGGCTGCTCCCATGTTAGGGGCATAGATATTTAAAATGATGGAAGACATACAATATAAATACGTAGTGTCAGAGAAGGAAGGTAAATTGTGGTTTTGGAGACAAATGGGTATCCTGTACAGATATGTAGCAGAGCTTCGTACACTGTCAGTTGTTCAAAATTCTCATTTTTTAGGAACCCCTCCATTTTCCCCAACTTTAAGTTGGGCATATGTTTAACAAACAGGTTTTGCTTAAATATTGGACACCTGAACTGGAACCTAAAATTAAGGGATATACCTTCCTTTATTTGGTTGGATAGAATTTCCTGACATTCTCAACCAAAACTAAATGTAGGTGCACCTGTTAAACTTAGTATGTAAGGCATTCAGGTTGGCTTCATTTCCAAACACAAGTCTTCTAAATCCTTTCATGTTTCATTCATTGTCAACAAACACTCAGCTTTGAGGAGGGGAGAGGAAAGAAGGAAAGGAAGAGCATAGAAAAGTTCAGATTTCCCATTTGGACTTTATCATGTATAAAGTAACTAAGCCATATTTTGGTATTCTAACTAGTGTTTCTTAAGAGTTGCTGGCACTAAATATATTTCTTTGCTACTAAAGTCCACGTAGGGCTCCGCGCCCAACAGAGAGTGTGCTTCAAGATTCTCTCTTTCTACTGCCCCTCTTCTCTCTCTCTCTCTCAAATAAATAAATATTTTTTAAAAGTAATCAATACATCCAGATCAAAAAAGGAAGTCTGCCTTTTCCATCCAGTAATTGTCATCTAATACAATTTCTCTAGTCACGTTAAGCTACCAGCTATCTATCCATTGTGCTACTTTATAAGCATCTTCAAGTACAGAATTCCCCAGGGACACTTGGGTGACTCAGGTGGTGAAGCATCCAACTGTTGATTTCAACTCAGGTCACAATCTCAGGGTCATGAGTTCAATCCCAGCTTGGGGCTCCCCATTCAGCAGGGTGTCTGCTTGAGATTCTCTCCAACTCTGTCTCCCTCTGCCCTCCCCCCACCCATTCTCTCTCTATCAAAACAAATGAAAAAGTCTTAAGAAATAAAAGAAAGTAAAATAAAAAAGAAAAGGACACCTCGGTGCCTCAGTTGGTTCAGTGCCTGCTTTTGGCTCAGGTCATGACCCCAGGGATGTGGGATCTCCTCAGGCTCCCTGCTCAGTGAGAAACATGTTTCTCCTTCTGCCTGCTACTCCCATGCTTGTTCTCTCTCTCTGTCTCTCTGACAAATAAATACAATAAATATTTTTTTAAAAAAGTATGACCAGACTTTCCCCATCATTTGATATTTACTTTATGAGACATAAAGTTGATAAACAGGAGTATCTTCCTATGTAACCACATTCAAATTGAAGCACTCTACACATGCCATTGAAATATTCATACTGTTTATTATTCCAAAGCTCAGGTATTGTTTTGTGGGCTCAGGTATTGCATGTGTGCCCATGCAAGTGTTTACATGTCACTTGAAATTGCAGCCATTTGAGGAAACAAGTAAACTCTTTTCATTTAAAAGATTAGGGAAAGAGAATTAAAATTATCAAAAATGCTCTCAATTCCACAAGTATATGCTTTAGAGATTATCCCTTTGTCAGCTTTGGAAGTTTAGGGTAGCAAAATCATTTCTTCAAAATAGATGAAAATATAGGGGCACCTAGGTGACTCAGTCTGTTAAGCATCGGCCTTTGGTTCAGGTGATGATCTCAGGGTACTGGGATCAAATCCCAAGTCTGGTTCCCTGCTCAGTGGGAAGTCTGCTTATCCCTCTGCCTCTGCCCCCTGCTCATGCACTTTCCCTGTGTCTTGCCCTCTCTTTCAAGTAAATAAATAAAATCTTTTAAAAAATAAATGAAAATATATAAGAGGGCAATACCTCTTTGTCATTTTCTATGGTACCCCATTCACCTGGGTCTTATCTCTTTTTATTTTTTCATGAGATCTTAGCAGACAGTGGGTGTGGGGTCTAGAAAATGTCCATCTTTAAATCAAGATTAGTATTCACTGTTTTTTACATTGTAAGTCTAAATCTGAGAGAAAGGAAGGGGTGAGGTGAAATACTCATGCTGTATGCATGAGGCTTTTCACCTGACACCATAAACTCCTCCCTATTTACAGGTGTGGGCACTTTTTTGTTTTTCTCTCCCTTCTCTTTCCACTAAGGACTAATTAGGGAAGTAGGCTTGAAGAATAAACTCACCATTTATGAAGAAGGAACCACTGACCTGATAGAAACTGAACTCTCAATAGCAGGTAAGCATTCCTTCCTTAAAATAATAAATTTCAAATTATTAATTAAACTTGCAAGAAGAAATGGGAGAAATAGGGAGGAGAGATGAATTTCAGCATTATACAGGAAGGATAAATCATAATTAGGTTTATGGGGAAAGATATTTGCTTTTTGTTTTTGTTTTTCTGTTTCAAATTTTGATTTGAGGAAAATAAGCATTATGAAATATAAAATCATTTGCACTGATGGGGCACAACTAGAGAAACAGATAAGAGAGGCATCTCTGAACAGAAAGCCTATCATCTGAAAAATAATTACAAGCATCAGATCACAAGAACTTTAAAAAAATTCTCTCTCTCATTAGCAGATGTCCCCCATTGTACTGTAAGTGCTATGTTACCTTAAAAAGCAAGAGACCTTATATTTTATTTATTTATAATAATGGTCTTTCAGGCCAGTGTTATGCTTTCATTGATTAATGTTAATAATATATTTTAAGTGCTTGTTCTGTGCTGATGGACACTTCAGTGCCCCAAAGAATCTTGAGCTCTTCAAACTTGAATGACTATAATTAATTACATTCCTTGACAAAGATTTCAGTTAGTGAGTCTGTTGTTGGCAACAGTTCAACCAGAGGAATTAAAAATCTTTACTTTCCAATTCTAGAACACATGCGAATTATGGGGCATTTATAATTTATTGATGAGATTATGATTCTCTGATCTTGTAGCTCTCAGAATTAATGGTTGTCATTATGACTTTCTAATATAAATCAAAAATCTGTAAAATATATTTTCTGCATTCATGAGACTTTCTTCATTCTGCTCTGTGCCCTTAAAACTGTCTTTGTATATCATAAGAGGAAGGTCTTCAGGAAATTCATCACTGTTTACTGAAAGAACATTGTCCACTGGTGTTCATTAATTATAGTGTCTTCCCTCTGTGAACCCATGGGAGAAATGTCTCTCTGATTTTAATGTCACCCGTATTTGTCACTCAGCAAATTTGTGAATAGAAAGGTATATTGAAGCCAGATCAAGGAGGGTTTTGATTATTTAGAAGTTAGAGAATTTCATTTAGAGATAATACAAGTGAAAAGTCAAGCAAATGCTATGATAAAGAGCATAAGAATATATATTTTTTAAGATTTATTTATTTTAGAGAGAGAGAATGAGAGTGAGCGAGAGAGCATGAGCAGGGGTAAAGGCAGAGAGAGAGGGAGAGAAGACCTCAAGCAGATTCCCCACGGAGCACAGAGCCTGACATGGGCTGGATCCCAGGACCCTGAGATCACGACCTGAGCCAAAATCAAGAGCTGATGACCAACCCTCAGAGCCACCTGGGTGCCCCAAGACTGTGAGAATAATTTTATGGACAAACTGAATCCCGTAACTAATCATTTTTGTTTCTCTTACGTTGGCTGCCAGGAAGCTTACAGTACAAAATGTGCTCTCACCTGCTGCAAATCCGCTGCTTCTGATTGTTGGTGGTGGTTTTGTTCAGCAAGGTTACAGGGATCACCATCTGTAGGGAAAACGTAAGATTAGGTTCCTGCAAGACTCTGGTCACAATGTTTTTATCAGAAGACCAACACAAAACCTTTCTTTTTTTAAAATTTACTTTTAAAGATTTTATTAATTTTGTTGAGAGAGAGAGAGCACACACAGAAGCAGGGGAAGGATGGATGCAGAGGGAGAAGCAGATTCCCCACTGAGCAAGGAACTCGATGTGGGTCTTGATCCCAGGCCCTGAGATCATGAGCTGAGCCAAAGGCAGCTACTTACCCTGCAGAGCCACCCATGCATCCCAACATATAATCCTGTTTTATGTGCACTTCTGTTTAAAGACACATTATTTAACACTTGTTGATTTTTTATTATCATTGAACTCCCAGTCAAGAGCATTATAACCCATAATTGAAAAAAGTTTGTGTAACACATGTATGTATCTTCTCAGTAAGACCCATCACAGTCTTTTTGCCATAGGAACACTAGACAGCATTTAAGTACTATGCTTGGGACAACTTTTTTTTTTTTTTTTAAAGATTTTCTTTGCTTGTTTGACACAGAGAGAGAGAGAGAGAGACAATGAGAGAGGGAATACAGCAGGGGGAGCAGGAGAGGGAAAAGCAGGCTTCCCGCAGAACAGGGAGCCTGATGCAGGGCTCCATCTCAGGACTCTGGGATCATGACCCGAGCCGAAGGCATGTGCTTAATGACTGAGCCACCCAGGTGCCCCTTGGGACCATTTTAAACAGTGAAATTACCAGCAGAAAGTGAACACCACAAAAGAATGTGGCACAAATACATCGTTATAAAGGGCTTGTTTAGAGTATAAGAGCTGGAAAGAGAGGTCAGCTTCTGCAGCATCCACTGACAATATTGGCTTTGGAGACTCAAATATGTCCACAAATGACTGCAAAAACACCATCACTGTGGGTTTGGAGGGTTCTAGGTGAATCTTAGCAAGTAGGTGAATTCACAAATATGCATTCCGCAAATAAAAAGGATCAATTTGTAGAACTATAGTCCATATGCTTTGTCTGCTGGCCTCACTCTTGACTCCATAATATGTTTACACCTCTGTTTTCCCTTTGCCTGAATTTTAATTTAAACTTAATTTTTCATCATATATTTTACCTACACTTATAAGTGGTTTCAGGAACTTTGAGGAACAAACCAGGCAATAAAACAAATGGCCAACAAATTCTTAGAATTCCTACCATTCATGCTAACTACTTTGCTATGTATAAAGACATAAAAACATCTCTAGGCATCAAGTGCAATAAGAGAAACATGATCAGTTTCTCTATGAAATAATTTTATCTTATTTTCTCAAATACTGAATTAGAATAAATGAATGTATTTAACATGAGGATCTGCTAAGAAGTTAATATTTTATTTAGAGATAGCATGAGGGAGTGAAATGTCAAGCAGATACAAGTGTGAAAAGATGATGCCTACATCTCTCCTTCCTTTGCTCAACCTGAACCCTGGAAACTCGATCTTTGCAAAGCTTCTCCTATCGGCCCAGACTATGAGTACTAGGGTCCAGGAAGCTGATTTTCTGGTGCTGCCCCTAGTATCTTTTCAGAGTCCTGGAGAGAATTACAAACACCTCAGGTGTCCCACTCAGCAGACTGCGGGCCCAGGACTTGGTCACAGGAAATATGCTTCGTAGAAGTTCAGACTCATATAAACCATATGATGGAGTTGTATGGTGGATTTTAAATCATAATCAAACACTTGAGTATTTTATAGTCACACAGAGCTGTCACATCAAGTAGTAGCGTCCTCTATCTGGGGGATGTGCTGTACAGGAAAAAATTCACTGCAGTCTCAGAAACACCAGGTTCTCATGTCTAGCTGGTAGACACTGCTCTCCTAGTGTCTGTTTGTTGAGAGTAAATGGATAAACTCTAGTGCATCGTATATAGAGAAAAAAAAGTTTGTTTAATTCAGTCAAGACCTGATTCAAATGTTTGCTTAGGGACAAAAAGCAGGGAATAGGAAGTCCCCAAATCTAGAAAAAAATAACTGCCTCTGAATGGCTGAATAGCATGCATTATATTAAGTCCCCTTTTCATTCCTTAATTTGTCTAACTAAACTGAGTCTCAGCCTTTGCTCACATCTGATTCTTTATCTTCAACCGATGTGTTTCTCTGCAAGTTTTTCCCTGTAAGCACCTGATGCCTGACCCACTCACATCTTCCACCTTTGCCCCACACTGTAAAAAGAAGTTTCCCTGCTTACCCTAAGATTCTTACTCTGAGCTTCCTCTAAACCATTCAGCAAGCACTTAGAATGCCCTTTTCCTCTGTGCCAGGCCCTGTAGGTGCTGGAATACAATAGAGCACAAAGCAGATACAGGCCCTTTCCTTCTTGTACCCCCCAGTTGACTTGAGACAGACTCAATGAAAACAAACACAAACAGATGTGAAATTACAACTGTTTCTGCGTCTCATCTTCCCTCTTCTTCCCTCATCAGAGGGAGCAATGGCATTCTGAATTGCACCCAAGGAAAGCAGGACTTCAAGGATGTTCCTCGGGAGATTCAAATGTTAACAAGGAAAAACACATCCCTCTGTGTTCTCATTAGGTGTGGAATTGCTAGAGTTCTGGAGAAGATGCTGGTGCTCAACTGTTCTACCAAATTACTGATCCTGGAAAAAATGTTGAAGAGTTACTTCCCTGAATCACTCAAGGTATTCTACACTTAAGGGCTCTCTTTTATTTCTTTATTTTATTTATTGTGAAATAAGGTAAGACTTGTGGCTGTTTCCCCAGTTTTTCTGATGTCAGGACTTTCCTATTAAACCTATTGAACATTGGAGTACAGATGGCCCTTCTTTTCACTACATCTGTATCTTTGGGGTAAATACCCAGTAGTGCAATTGCAGGGTCATAGGGAAGCTCTATTTTTAATTTCTTGAGGAATCTCCACACTGTTCTCCAAAGTAGCTGCACCAACTTGCATTCCCACCAACAGTGTAAGAGGGTTCCCCTTTCTCCACATCCTCTCCAACACATGTTGTTTCCTGTCTTGCTAATTTTGGCCATTCTATGTGGTCTAAGTTGGTATCTCAATGTGGTTTTAATTTGAATCTCCCTGATGGCTAGTGATGATGAACATTTTTCATATGTTTAATAGCCATTTGTATGTCTTCATTGGAGAAGTGTCTGTTCATATCTTCTGCCCATTTTTTTATATGATTGTCTGTTTTGTGTGTGTTGAGTTTGAGGAGTTCTTTATAGATCCTGGATATCAACCTTTTGTCTCTATTGTCATTTGCAAATATATTCTCCCATTCCGTGGGTTACCTTTTTGTTTTTTTGACTGTTTCACTTGCTGTGCAGATGCTTTTGATCTTGATGAAGTTCCAAAAGTTCATCTTCGCTTTTGTTTCCTTTGCCTTTGGAGACATATCTTGAAAGAAGTTGCTGTGGCTAATATGGAAAAAGTTACTGCCTATGTTCTCCTCTAGGATTCTGATGGATTCCTGTCTCACATTGAGATCTTTTATCCATTTTGAGTTTATCTTTGTGTATGGTGTAAGAGAATGGTTGGGTTTCATTCTTCTGCATATAGCTGTCCAGTTTTCCCAGCACCATTTATTGAAGAGACTGTCTTTTTTCCACTGTATATTTTTTCCTGTTTTGTTGAATATTAATTGACCATAGAGTTGAGGTCGCCAAACTGTGGAAAGAACAAAGATGCCCTTCAACGGATGAATGGATAAGGAAGATGTGGTCCATATACACTATGGAATATTATGCCTCCATCAGAAAGGATGAATACCCAACTTTTGTAGCAACATGGACGGGCCTGGAAGAGATTATGCTGAATGAAATAAGTCAAGCAGAGAGAATCAATTATCACATGGTTTCACTTATTTGTGGAGCATAACAAATAGCATGGAGGACAAGGAGAGATGGAAAGGAGAAGGGAGTTGAAGGAAATTGGAAGGGGAGGTGAACCATGAGAGAATATGGACTCTGAAAAACAATCTGAGGGTTTTGAAGGGGCAGGGGGTGGGAGTTTGTGGGCACCAGGTGGTGGGGATATTGTAGAGGGCACGGATTGCGTGGAGCACTGGGTGTGGTACAAAAATAATGAATACTGTTATGCTGAAAAAAAAAAAAAAGAAACTATTGAACAGACGGTTTCCCACTTGTCTTCTGCTGGAGACTGATTCCATGCAGCATAGATATGGCTGTGATAATTATTTTTTTGACACTCACTCTAGATGACCTCTAGGAAAATTTAGGTGGTGCTGGACTAGATTATTTCTAGGTAAACTCAAGTTTTAAACTTTTCTTAACGGCAGAGCAGTATGGATTAAGTAGCATTGTTCATAAGAACATAACCTAGGTTCACAACGGAGCTGAGGTCCAGAAGTCATAAAATTTTTCTGACTATTTCAACATCTTTATTTATTTATGTTTTTTAATGGCTTTGTCATCATAAAGCCTCTGTTGAAGACTTCCCAAAGTCTGTGAGGGTCTGCTGATAACTCAGAGCTACTGTGGAAAAAGACATTAATCACAGATTACAAATAAATATGAGATTTAAAATATTTTAAACACTTAGAGAAAAAAAATTCAAAGTGCAAAGACATTGTCTTGGAGGGCGGCAATTCTTGACCAAGGAGATAGCCCTACGATATGGATTTTGAAATCTAAGTGGCAGTGGTAAGAGCATTTGACTGCAAATGTGATGGCTGCTAATAACCCAGAAGAGATGTGATGAATCATAATTTCTAAAGACGGAGACCAGAGACCTGTGTATTTGGCACACACCCTCGATAATCCTTATTTACACTAATCTTTAACAAAAGTTATCTAGAGCACTGTACTGGGGTGATTAAATCTAGTCATCTTGCCTTATGAATTATACTTAAACTATGTATGGTAGTGAAAATCTGAGTGATTATTTGGGAGCATATGGCTAAAAGAGTACCAAATGGACAGTCTGACTCAAAATGTCCCTTATTCGGGCACCTGGGTGGCTCAGTGGGTTAAGCCTCTGCCTTCGGCTCAGGTCATGATCTCAGGGTCCTGGGATCGAGCCCCGCATCATGCTCTCTGCTCGGCGGGGAGCCTGCTTCTCCCTCTCTCTCTCTCTGCCTGCCTCTCTGCCTACTTGTGACCTCTCTCTCTCTGTCAAATAAATAGATAAAATCTTTAAAAAAAATGTCCCTTATTGAATGAATAAGGGACATCAAACAAAATGTCCCTTATTGTTTGACCCACTCTTGCCAAAGAGAAATAAAAAGGTTTTGGTGACCTTCACAGGGTCATCTAATATCATATAATCATGAAGACAAATGATGGGCTCTTACATTATAAATAGTATGTGGGTAGTACTTTGGCATACAAATAATTTCAATTTATTTTATCCTTCCAACAACTTTGTAAGATGCTTACTAACCCACTTTAGAAATGAATAATTTAGAGTCTAAAAAGCCTAAAGCAAGTAAAAATCAGTTGAATCCTGGTTCTTTTGATTTCATAGCTACTGCTTCTCTTATAGAAACTTAACTACCAGATACCCAGGTGAGGATGTTGATTTTTCCTCTTTCTGTTTTTTTCTTGATACCTCACATACTGCTTGGCATGTGGCTTTGCCCATATAATTACTCAATAAACTGTTGTTGGTTTGTCGCTAGCAGTGTTATGAAATAATTACTTATTAACCCTCACCTGTTCAAATCGTATTTTCAAGGACCTCTGAATTCAGATTAGTTGAGTTGATCAGAATAGTAGGTATCATTTTTTTTAACATACCTTTAATGCTGTCTCCTTTGAACTTTATAAAACCTATTAATTCCTCTGTAATATTAATAACTCTGAATAAGCAGGTAATTACATTGTACTTTTACAGATGATATTACTAAATCCCTTTCCCTTTTCTAAGGGCTAGAGTTCAGATTTAAATCCAAGCTTTCAGATTCTAAACTGCATGGTTGTGGTTTTCTGTTGTTTTTTGTTGTTGGCTTTTGGTTTTATTTATTTATTTATTTCAATGCTTCTCATAACACCACTTAAAGTAAGAGTTAAAGAAATGAGGCACGTAGGCATAAATCAATGCCTTCCTCATATCATCTTCTCGTTAATAGCTGCTTAGCTTAGCGCTCCCGATTTCTCATTTTCTGTACACAGAGTCTCTTTACCTTTGAATCTTTTTATCTTTCTTCAGTTATTGCATTGTTATATAGTGTCTGTCTTAGGTTCTCTGACCATAATTTCAAAATACCTTTTCACTTACGCTATGCCCTTTCGAGAATCAAAATGATAAAGAAACAATTGTTTTGTTGTTCCATGCTTCCTCCATTTTTTTGGAGGCTATGGCTATGTATTTTATAATCTGTTTTTTTTTTTTTTTTTAGTTTTTATTTAAATTCCAGTTAGTTAACATATAGTATAATATTAGTTTCAGGTGTACAATTTAGTGATTCAATGCTTCCATATGTGACCCAGTGCTCATTACAACAAGTGAACTCCTTCTTAACCCCCATCACCTATTTCACCCATCCCCCCTCCTACCTCACCTTAGTATTTCAGTGATTAAATATCCCTCTAAATTTCCTTCACAAATTCCAACTGCTCATTCTCCCGGCATCCTTACTTCCCCTAGCCACTTCCCCTCTCCTCTCAACATGCACCCTTTGAATAAATAGGTGTTAAAGAATTTGTTTCATTGTCTTCAACCAATGCCAACTCTTTTAGTTGGTTGCAAAACTCTTCCAAACAAGTCATTTCTTTTCCTTTCACAAGCTGAATATCAGAAAATTTTTTTTTCCTTTTAACCTTCTCAACATTGCAATCATATTTAAGTCCATTTTTAAATAACGATGTATGGTTTCTTCATGGGAAAAAACACTTTAATAAATTTATGACTATGTATATATAAGATCAGGATCCCCAAAATTTAATAATTAAACAGAGCAACCATGACTCTTTCAGGTTAATTTAGTTCTTGGATTTTCACTAAGTGTGATCCATGCCACACGTTAGTATTAGCCAGACCAAATTAAGGAAAGATACATTCTATAAGAAGATTTGAGTGAGGTCCCAGATTGGGAAAGAGAAGCGAGAGTTGAATAATGTTCTAGGTATTGAGGAGCATGATTTGAATCATGATGTGATATAAGAAGTAAAATGTAGTTTCTAATGCTCCTATAATTTAAATTGGTTTTCACTGAAGTATAACACATACTGGAAGGTACACATAACATGATTATGCCACTCAATGAATTTTCATAGAGCAAATACTTGTATAACTTATGCTCTAATCAAGAAAGAACATTAATTCAGACACAGTTTCTCCCCAGCCCCCCAGTGCTATTTTCCAAACATTCTCTTTCTCAGCTCTCCATAAGTAACCAGCATCCTGACTTCTAAAACGATAATGTGGTTTTGTCTTTCCTGAATATAATGTAAATTGAATCACATAGTATGTCTTTTCGTATCTACCTTCTTTCATTCACCATTAAGTTTCTGTTTTGTAATTTATAGTATGAATATGCCACAATTTATTCATTTTTTCCCACTGCTGATGGACACTTCGATTGTTTTCAGTTTCTATCTATGATGAAAGTGCTGCTAAGAACACTAGCCTGTAACTCACTCTCGTTGTTACCACCACAACTTCTTCTCTATAAGCACCCCTGGCATATGGAGGTTGCTTTATAGGGGCGGCATCTTTGATTCTAAGTGGAGAAAAGAAATATGAAAGGGCACAGGTCAGAATTCTAATACTCGTATTGTTTAGTCAACAACCAGTTGATCCACTATGTCAGACTCCATGTACATAGCAATGAATAAGACATAGTTATGACCCTCAGGGAATGCTTAGAGAGCCTTCCTCTATCAAATCTGAAAGGCAGGGGGCTTTTTTTGGGAGTTACAATTGTTTAATTGTAACTCAGGGTTGAAGGAGTAGTTGCATTAAGCAGGTTATTTTTGGAGAGTATAATAAGCTTCAAAAGCAGCTGAGCATCAAAATTATCTGTGGAATTGTAAAAGATATTATGAACCCTAAATCCATACATCAGATTCTGATTCCTTCTGTAAGTATTTATTATTGACCCATGTGCCATCTAGTCAGCCTGTTGTTTTGGTATCTCTCATTGTTGTACAGTAAAAACCTAAGTTTAGGGAGAAATTTCATAGGTTTTCCTAGTTTTTGTGTTTGTTTTTGTTTTTGTTTTTACCAGTTTTCATGTACAATAATGAAATAACAAGAGAAAAGTTTGTACGTGTGCATGTTGTATATATGTGCATATAAAAAAATTTCCCTTCTCATGGCCACAACTATATAATACAAGAAGTGAAAACAGTAATATGCAACTGAAAGAGTTAGTAATGTGACTGGCTTGTCTTTCTGGGTTCTCTGGCTCAGGTTTATGGAGCAGTGATGAACATGAATCGTGGGAATCCCTTTCAGAAGGAGGTGGTGGTGGATTCGTGGCCAGACTTCAAAGCTGTTATCACCCGGCGACAGAAAGAGGTACAGATTGGAAAGGACAGAGCAACAAAACAAAACAAAACAAAACATAATATCTCCTGAAAACTCAAGAGTTGACATCAACTGGAAAGAAAAGATTCGGTAAAGGGGATATTATAACCATTACAGTCATATATATTAGCTTAATAAGGCACATATTTCACCATCAGTTTTTTTAAAAGATTTAATTTTTTGCATGAGAGAGAGCACAAGGAGGGAGGGGCAGAGGGAGAAGCAGACTCCGCGCTGAGCAGGGAGCCCAACACAGATCAGGATCCCAGGACCCCGATATCATGACCTGAGCCTAAGGCAGAGGTTTAACCGCTGAGCCACCCAGGTGCCCCTCACCATTAGCTTCTAATTTGACTGGCTTTGGAGTTGCAGACATGGAAAACGGCTAGATTAAATGTATTCAATAAACTGTTTCTTTAGTGTTTCACAATCTCTAGAACCATGAAGCATACCTACTTACTCATACTTGTTTTTCCTCTGGTTTGAAGTTTTCCTGTGACCAACAACTTTGGTAATGTGGGTGAATACATAGGGAGATTGAAAAAGATGACATCTGCCCCATTTTGCAAGGACAAAGAGCTCACGTCATCAAATGTGTTGCCCTGACCACATTAGGAAAGTTCTGAGAGTTCTAGTTAAATCTTGTTGGTGGCTCCATTAAGCTATACCATTTCCATTTTTTTAAAATATTTTATTTACTAAGATGCCTGGGTGGCTCAGTTGGTTAAGTGGCTGCCTTCGGCTCAGGTCATAATCTCAGCGTCCTGGGATCAAGTCCCGCATCGGGCTCCTTGCTCAGCAGGGAGCCCTCTTCTCCCTCTGCCTCTGCTGCCACTCTGCCTGCCTGTGCTCGCTCTCTCTCTCTCTGATAAATAAATAAATATGTTAATTAATTAATTAAACTTTCCAAATACCAGAAGAATAATCAAGCAAAAGTATACTAAGCAAAATATCTGTTGCTTCCCTCACCAGAGTGTATTAGCCACATTCCTATCTAGCCATTGTTTATAGGTGGCTGATTGTGGCAGTGGGAATGATCTAAGCAAAGCTGTCAATGTTCTTAATTTATCTAGGATTTGAGTTACCTAGAGGACATATTTATGTTTTTACAATTATGTCTTCTGTCCCAGGCTGAGAGAGATAACCTGGACCATTATTCTAATGCCTATGCTGTGTTCTACAAGGATGTCAGGGCTTACCAACGCCTGTTGGAAGAACACGATGTTATCAACTGGGATCAAGTTCTTCAAATACAAGGTGAAATCAAGCACAGACACTAGGCAGTCTTCTTTTTCTCATTTTTGTCATATACATCAGATAGATATGATATCTGTTTCACATATATGATAATATATATACTTAAGTGCACAAATTCATAGATATACATTTTATATAGTTACAATTTTTATACTACAGTTTTGTAAGAACACTTGTTTTACTCCTAAAGAGGCTTGGTTGTTGGGGTAAGTAGGCACCGTTTAAATTGGGCTGCTTTCAAGTGACATTTTCCCCCCACTGTTACTGTAATTTCACAGCATATTTTTCTTTATTCCTTTAATCATTTCCTGTTCCAGTCTTTTAAAGTGACTCTAACTTAAGTGTAAGCCAGTAAGTGTAGGCTGCTTCTTTCTGAAGCAGCTGATTCTGGAAAGAGATAATTACCTGATTTGCATCGGATATCCTGGCATAATTTAGTAAGATAAGAGTATATCTGAGATCCAAGGAGATAATTGCATGGTTATCAATGCTAATGGAAGAACTTTTGGCCAGGACTGACCTACATTAAGAGTTTCTAATACTGTGTATAGACAATTTCAGCTTCAGTGGGTTACTTTTCCAACTTCTTGTGATGACTGGGGAGATGATACAGTCAATGAAGTTCTTGTTTTTAATTGTTGCGTTGAAAGTGAGTTCCTTGATCATTGTACAGGAAATCAGGGTCCCCCAGGTCAGAAATACAAAGTCTGGTAATTTTTTCCAGCAGCAAACAGCTGAAGCCCTCTCACAAGGAAGAAGTTCCTATATACTTGCAAAGGATGACTAAGGCATATCATTACCTAAAGACTTGGGGTGTTTTATAACATCCCTTTGGAAATGCTCTCAAAGGCATTATAGTGAAAGTTCTGAACAGTCTCTGACTTTTACAATTTTACCCCAGTTATGCTGATGAGACGTGAGACAGATTCTACCACTCACTTACCCAAACTAGCAAAATTTTCTTACCATTATTACTCGAGTGTGGATATAAGTAGATCTCTTCCTTGGTATGACTGGACAGGCTGTGGTACCAGAGGACCCACTCTCCTCAAAGCACCTGCAGCCACCATTAGGATGAGAACATCCTTGTAATTGCCTGTATTTTTTTTCCCCTAGCAGGCTGAGTTGTTAGTCATGAGTCAGTCTTAGTCATTTACATTGACACATCATCCTCCCTGAAGTTAGGTGGGGACAGATGCGAGTTAATAGTGCCTAAAATGGTGGTAAAGGTCCCTCTTTTAGCATGTAACCAGTGTAGGCATTATCTCTGGCTTCTGATGTGGCCTTTTACCTATACACTTTGGTGGTAAAAATTATAATTTCCTTGGAATACAGAATAGCTTTTAAGAAGTCATCAGTATCTTTATTCATTTTAACCTAAGCACCTAAGGGCTCTTCCCATAACATCCCCAAATCATGAATGACTCCAAAAGCCAACTGCTACCATAGAAAAGTCCAGTCTTTCATCCTGCACCCGAGTTACTGGTGGGGCTGCCTAGAAAGCCTACAAAAATTAGGCAATGGAGGGATGCCTGAGTGGCTCAGTCATCTAAGCCGCTGCCTTCTCCTCAGGTCATGATGCTGGGGTCGTGGGATCAAGCCCCACATGAGGTTCCCTGCTCTTTGGGAAGTCTGCTTCTCCCTCTCCCTCTGTTACTCCCCCTGCTTATGCTCTCTCTCTGTCAAATAAATAAATAAAATCTTTAAAAAATATTAGGCAATGGAGCTACTTCAATGCTGGGTGTTCAGAACAACGGTGCATTCTACACGGGGATGCCTTTGTCATTTTTAACCTAAGAGCTGTCCATAAACAAGGTTAAATCAGGGTTCACCCACAGTAAGAGCCAAACTCTTTGTGTTGGCCATGAGAGGACAGGGAATGAAAAAAGCATACAGCCATCCAGATGGGCCAAGCTCTTTTGTTCACTATTGGTTGCATGGATGTGTGAAAGCTTGTTGACATGAAAACTAACCTGTGGTCCCATTAACTATGGTCCAATAAATGGTCTGAGTTCTGTCTTATCCAATTAGCAATGCCTCCCTTTCTAAGGAGGTAAGGTGAACAAAGGTAGGTCAATAATAGTGAAGGTTTCTGATGTGAGCAAGGAGAAAATCATTCGTTAAAATGGTAATCGGTGTCAGGGACAGGAGGACATGGTCTAAAAACTACGGAGAGATCATCCACAAAATCCAAACTATAGAGATTCTACCCAGCAAACTGGATTCTTTAACAAATAAATGGAAAGAATTTTTAAAGGATATGAAGGAGGGATAGGCATGTAAAGAAAAGCTGCAGATTAAAAGATCCACCAGACAAAAAGTGAACAAAATCTAACTATAGTGTTTAAGGACTCACCCTTGCATCATAATACTTAAAACAGGGATATGATTGTCATTGGAAGGGAAGGTGAATCATGAGAGACTATGGACTCTGAAAAGCAATCTGAGGGTTTTGAAGTGGCGGGGGTGGGGAGGTCTGGGTACCAGGTGGTGGGTATTATAGAGGGCACAGATTGCGTGGAGCACTGGGTGTGGTGAAAAATAATGATACTGTTGTGCTGAAAACAAATAAATTTAATAAAAAAAAGATAATAGTGGCTATTTTTAGTGGAGAGTGAGAGAATTGTGTTTAGAATGGTAAATAGAAGATGGTTAGTGAATTTTTTTTTTATGGCTTTAGTAGTAGATAAAATATGTAATAACGAAGTTACACATTTGGTTTTTTTAAGATTTTATTTATTTATTGGACACAGAGAGAGAGCGCACATGTAGGCAGAGCAGCAGACAGAGGGAGAGGGAGAAGCAGGCTCCCCACTAGGCAGAAAGCTAGATGTAAGGCTTGATCCCAGGACCCTGACATCATGACTTGAGCTGAAGGTAGATACTTAACTGACTGAGCCACCCAGTTGCCTCAGTTATATATTTGTTTTATGCAGTTTACTCTATTATATCTTATGATTTTAAAAGTTTTTCAAGGGGTACCTGGGTGGCTTATTAGTTAAACGTCTGCCTTCAGCTCAGGTCATGATCTCTAAGTCCTGGGATCAAGGCCCACATCAGGCTCCCTGCTCAGCGGGGAGTCTGCTTTTCCCTCTCTATCTGCCCCTCTGCATGTTTGTGCTCTCCCTCTCTGTCTCTTTCTCTCTCTCTCTCAAATAACTAAAATCTTTTTAAAAGTTTTTTAAGAGAAATATTAGTCTGACTTTTAGAAAGAAGTACTTCAATCTAAGAAAAATAAATTTTGTTTGAACTTCCAACCATACCCTTCATTAGCTTGAACGATGTTTTTCTCAGAGTCTCTTGAATTACTTTGATGTAATTCGGGTTTAAAATGTGGGATTCTAGCCACAACTTCTGTAATTTCTAATAGTGTTAACTTGAAGAAACTACTTGGTTTTTCTAGATTTAACTCCCTGAGAAAGTAGCCAGTGCTCGGATTTCAGACTCTATTCAACATGATCTCCTATTCGTGTATTCATGTATTCTTCAACAGGAAGTGACTTAATGGAAGGAGGAAACAAGCTTTTAGATAAGGATGGAAGTGGGAAACTCAATTTCCAGAGGATTCAATTAATCAGGACCCCTAGAAAGGATAGAGCTGATAGGATTTTGGAGAAATAGAGCAAGTCAGTTCTAAGTAAACAGAAGCTAACATGCCATGTGATGAGCTCTATCAGAGACTGTACCATTCTTGGGTCTCATGCTGGCGCAGTGCCCAGCACAGTGTTTTACATACAAGTACTGAATGAAGATTTATAGATAACATCATATAGCTGTGATAAATGAGTAGGATACAAGTGAGTCATGTTTAGGATAAATCTCACCAATGCTAAATTTATACCTTGATATTTCTGCAATGGGCATCTAGGCAAGAGGCTAGAAGACTCTAAGTCAGAATGCCATGCCAACTAAATGTGAGTTCTCTTATGCTTCTAGCTGAATGGTAGATTGTAGACTTTGAGAGCTATATAATTTAACTTACCTTAAGGAGTTTAGGATTAGTCTGAGAAGTCAGAAGTCAGGAAAGTCCCGCAAGCAATTCCACATTCCTAAGGGATATTCCCATCAGAAGTGTTCATGGAAGATCATGATTGTGAGAAACAACACGATGGGGATCTGGAAATCCCATACAATGTTTGAGAATCAGGCCAGGAGTAGCTGCAATAATTCATATATAGCTCTACAGGGGTTAGGATGATACAAGGTGGCAAACTGGCGGCGTAGTACAAAATACTGAGACAAATTTGCTTCCTGTGTTTTCAGATAAAATACCGATTTTCATTATGTCTCTCCATATACAGGGCTGCAGAGTGAGTTACATGATGTTTCCAAAGCTGTTGCCAACTCAAAGAAGTTAGGTGTAAAGTTCACTTCCTTCAAGGCTGTTCAATTTTTCCCTCATCCACTTCTGCCGGACACCAGTTCTCTGTACGTAGACCGAGTTTCTGCATGTGGGGCGGGACTTCCTGCACAGAAGTACAGAGAGGAGTACCTGAAACACTGACTGTTATTAAGGGATATTTGGGTCCCTTGGAGTAAGGCCACAGAATCTAGATAGGTCTGTGTGTCATGAGTCCATGGGTCTGTGTGTGTGTATTTATTTTTCTGCTGTGCTTGACTGCTCCTAATTTCTTGCAAAATCAAATCTGTGTCTTTGTGCATAGTGATAAGTGAACTCAGGAGTCCTGTATTTTCACAGGAAATCATTCCTTGGTATGCTCCTCCTCCAAATAATTCAAAATAACCTCTCTTTGAGCCAAAAAGTGTTTTTTGCTTGTTTCAGGGAAGTGGGTAAATGACTGATTTTATAGAGAGCTCTTATTTGTGGGGCACTGAATGTTTTAAATACATTACCTCTTGAACCCTTTCCACAATCCCACAAAGTACTGTATAATTACCTTTTTGAACAGAGTTGAAGTAACACATAGGAGTAAATTGTAGAGCTAAGAAATAATTCCTAATTCTGACTCAAGAATCCAATCTTCAGAAGACTTGCTAGTGTAACCTGCATTCTTCTTAAAGGGAGAGCCCCTGCTCTGACATTTGCTAGTTACCTCCCTTTCTGCTTAATCTTTCTGAGCCTTGATCAATTTCTTTTTTTGGGGGGGGGAGTGACTTATAATATCTTCCTTACACATATTTTGTAAACAAATGAAACATGATATTTGAAAAGTACCTACCTCAATGAATGTTAATTTTATTCTAGGGAATATGTTGAAGGAATTTTTCAGCAAAACAACAACAAAGCTAAAGAAGAATGGGCACTATAAGTCACATAAAGCAATTGGACTTTATTTTTATTTCATTTTATTTTTTTCAGTTATTACAATTTTCAAGGACATACAAAGGCTGAGTGAAAGACTAGAATAAGGAAAATCTCATCAATATATGGCTAATCTTGTTTCATCCATACCCCTATCTACTAACTACTTTGAAGGAAATATCCCAGACATTATGCTATTATTCTTAAATATCTTAACATATACTTCTAAAAGATAAAGATTCTTAAAAACAAAACAAAACAAAACAAAAACTACTAATATCACTCCTGTACAGAGGTTTCCAGGACCACCCACAAGCTCATTGATTGGCTAGAAGATCTCACAGAACTCAGCAGAGACAGGCTACAAAGCAAAATCAGCAGAGGAAAAAGGTGCATTGGCAAAATCCAGAGAAAGCCAGGCACAAGCTTCCCAGAACCCTCCCCAATGGAGTCACATAGGACACGCTTAATTTCCCTAGTAGTAACTTGTGACAACACATATAGGATTTTTTTTATTGGAGGCATACTTTGCCTAGCACATAACAATTTTCTAGACGCCCAGAGGGCGAGCAGGTGTTCTGCATAAACCACACTGATTGCACAAACAGGTAGGCACGGTAAGTGCCAATTCCTGTCAGTTCTGGGAACAGCAGGACCCCTGCAGAAATCCAAACTGCCAGCTGCCATCCAAGGGCCAAGCTGGCAAGCAGGCTTCCCTAAAGGTAGAGGCCTCAAACCTGCTGCATCAACTCTGCTGTTTTAAGATTTGGTTAATAGTATTTCCTTAAACCAGTTAGTAATTACATTTCCCAAATTAACATAATATTTTAGCAGTTTATTTTGAATAAGCACCTAAATAAAGTTCATACATTGCAATTGGTTAATTCTCTCTTACATACCGGTTCCCCTTTCATATTTTTTATTTCTTCCATTACTTTTTGTTGAAGAAACCAGGCTATGTGTTTCCCCATCTTTTACGGTCACATCCCTGAGATGCTATTTAAAATTCTTCTCTATCCCCCGTCAGGTCTTTTAAAATCAGATCTTGCTTTAAATTACTCCCTTCTGCATAGGAAGATACTGTCTTTTACACCTAAGTCCGTACCCAAATTTGTATACCCGTTATTTTGAATACCCTGCCCTTTAGATATAAGGTCATAGTCACTAACTACTCCTGAAACATTTGCCTTAGCAATGATTTTATTTGCAGTGACATTTCTTTCTTTCTTTCTTTCTCTCTTTCTCTCTCTCTCTTTCTTTCTTTCCTTTTTTAAGATTTTATTTATTTACTTGACAAAGAGAGAGATCACAGGTGGGCAGAGAGGGGAAAGCAGGCTCCCCACTGAGCAGAGAATCTGATGCCAGGCTGGATCCCAGGACCATGAGATCATGACCTGAGCTGAAGGCAGAAGCTTAACACACTGAGCCACCCAGTTGCCCCTACAGTGACATTTCTGCGTGAGGCTTCTTTGCCTCAGGATTTTCAGCCTTTGTTCATTTTCAAAAATAAGAAATTCTATCAAGACCATGATTGCTTGTATTTTTTTTTTAAACACTCCTTAGTGGTTAGATTATTGTCCCAGTGCCAGAACCCACAGTATGCCCAGAATGTCAGCTAATTGTGGAACCACTAATAAAGAGAAAACACAAAGTATACTTTATAAAGATCGTAGCAAGAATGACATTAGCTGTTATGGGGGATGGTCTTATGATACTGATAATTTCAAGAATGAAAGCAAATTCTGAAGCAAAACGAGCACCATAGGCTTTCAACTAAGTAAACTATCTCAGTTCTTAGAAATTTGAACAATTCCTATCCTTGCCTTTATCTCAATACCATGAGCTTTTAGACCTTTTTCCAGACCTTTTAGGGGAAGATCTAGAAGGACTGGCATTTCTTTTATTTAAAAAATTTTTTTTAAATATTTTATTTATTTATTTGATAGAGAAAGATCACAAGTAGGCAAAGAGGCAAGCAGAGAGAGAGGAAGAAGCAGGCTCCCTGCTGAGCAGAGAGCCCGATGCAGGACTCGATTCCAGGACTTTGAGATCATGACCTGAGCCGAAGGCAGAGGCTTTAACCCACTGAGCCACCCAAGCACCCAGCACTGGCATTTCTTGAGTATCTATACATGCTTAGAATGTTAAGCAATCTATACTTTTTTTCCAGGCCATGGATGCATAAAGATGCAGTTCTAGCCTAATACTTTTTTTTTTTTTTTAACCAAGGAAAATATTAGGGGCCCAAGAATGTGGACTTGTTCAAGGCTTCAGAGAGGGTGTCAACAAGTTTGAGAACTGTTTTACAGAAAAATGAAATACTTGCCCTAATCTATATGAAGGTGAAAAGAAATGGGCATAAAATGAGAAGGAAAGACTTTAATTTCTTATAATGAGGATTTTCTCCCATCAGAAATGTAACCCTGAAAGATGTTCATAAGTGGGAAGAGATAGATAGATTCCAATTCATTGAAAATATTTTGGTATTGGCTAAATACACCTCTGGAATTGTTTCTTAGTTTGAATCAGTGCAAGAAGAAAAGTAGCTGGTTGTAGTCCTAGGACCCCACGTTCACATTTCTTCTCGTGTTGTTTCCTTCTAGAAAGGGCTCTGCCCCACGACTAACTTACCTGAGTGTTGCTGATGCTGATCTGCTCAATCGGACTTGGTCTAGGGGCGGCAATGAACAGTGTCTCCGGTATATCACGAAACTCATCTCTTGCTTCCCCAGTGTATGTGTCAGGGATGACAAGGGAAACCCAGTCTCTTGGTCTCTTACAGACCAGTTTTCCACCGTGTGCCATGGCTATACCCTGCCAGAGCATCGCAGGAAAGGTTACAGCCAGCTGGTGTTCCTTACACTGGCCAGGAAGTTGCAAAGCCGGGGATTCCTCTGTCAGGGCAACGTCCTAGATGACAACACAGCATCCGTAAGCCTCCTGAAGAATCTCTGCGTTGAGTTCTTGCCCTGTAACTATCATAGGCTTATTCTCACCCCTGCAGCTTTCTCTGGCTAAATTTACCTCTAGCCCATTGGAACGCCAGGAATTTTCTTCTTTTCCCTAAACATGCGTACATTCTGTATCTGGCAATGAAGGGAATGTTCCAACTGGAATCAGAAGAATTGAAAAGGGCCCGGAGAAGACACGCAGCATCAGCCTGAGAAGCCTGCCTTCTCCCTGCGTCAGGGTTCTACAGGAAATAACCGGGGGTCAGAGACAGCAACGGCTGAGAGGAGAATGATTATCTTCCTTGGGGATGCACCGCAGGAAAAAGGTCCTAAAGCCAGCAGTTCTCAGCCCAGTTATAGAAATGACTGCATGAGAACAGTGACTTACGCAAGAGCATGTGCCTATGGCTTCCTTATTGCTGCCTAGGTTTCTGCTCTGGGTGGTCACAGCCACACCAGCTCCCCACTACTGTAAATAACACACCCCCAGCCTGCTGCGATGTCTCTCTAAACTCTTCCTACCACTTCTGATCCAGCTTCTCTGTAGATTACCCTGCTTTTTCCTCTTTAATGACTGGTTTTCCACTTCTGCTTACAACTCGAGTTTATCGCCTTCCCTGGGAATGTTCCAATGCAGTGGTTCTCACATTTTCATGCACTTCTAAATCACCTGGAGGGCAGATTGCAACACAGACCGTGGAGCCTCTTTCCCCACAACCCCTGATTCAGTAAGTCTGAGGTAGGGCCTGAGAATTGGCATTTCTAAAAAGTACCTACTGCTCAGTGGTCATGGATGGAAGAAAGAAGATACAGGCATTTTAAATGCTAGAAACAGATGGTGTCAGCATAGGACTGGACCTTACCTATCACCTATTCCAGCTTCCTTGTCTATAATCTGCTTTCTCATAAGAATTTAAGGTACATCTATAGGTGTGAATGTGGGTATACAGATGCACACATAAACGTACTCTCATAGATTCATTAATACATATATACATTTTTTTCATATTTTATATATGCATATGTATAAACTCAGAATTCTGATAAGATAATTAACTTTAATTTATTGCATATGAAAAATTGAAGGCTCAGGGAAAATAAATGACTTTTTAAAGATAATACAACTGGTGTTAGACCTTGAACCAGTATGCTGTCATTTTGATTTCAATCTATTTTTTTGGTTACTAAATCATGTATCTTTTCTGTAAAGAAAATTAAATGCCTAAATAATTAAATAAATATCCTCAGCCTTTTATCCTGAAGTTTTTTTTTTTTTTTTAATTTGGGTTTCAATTTCTTTTGTGTATATATATCTTTCAAGGATTGCAAAGGAAGAAATATGCATCACCAGCTAACTGTGTCCTTCCATTTACAACAAAAGCAGGCACAGACTGAATGGTCAGATTGGTCTAGTTTGTATAAAGTGGACTTAGACATAGAGAAAATATTGTTTTCTTATCCCAACAGAGGCCATAAAATCCCAACTACAAAGATAAAGGAAGATCCAACTTTAGATGTTTATTCTGAGAGAAGTAAACACACTGACTGAGAGAATCATTTTAATAAAAAAAAACAAGACTCCTTTGGAGTGAATATATGCTTAGGTCATCCTGACTACTGGTTACCTGGAACTTATGCTTGGCTTCAGAAGGAAGAACACCAAGTAATCAGAGTTTATAAAGCTCTTGGGAAAATATGGTCTAATTTCTGCTCCAGGGATGCTCATTATCTTTAGTGTTGATTCAACATGATTATTGCTGCCTGGTATATGGCAATAATATTATAGCCTTACTTTATTCTTAATAATAACATGCCTCTAATTTATCTAACATTCAACTATGTGCTGATCATTGTGCTGAAGAATAGATATGTATAACTTAATCCTTGTGAAAAATAGGAATTATCTTATCATGGGAATTCTGGCTGGGAGATGTCATGACTCATCAAAACTCACGCAGGCTCCAAGTGGCCATGTGACAGTCAGAACCAGGTTTTGTCAGATTCTGAAGCCAGTATTGTTATTCATTATGCTAACTGGCCTCTGAAGCACCTGGAAACTCTTTGGGGCTGATTATCCCTTTAATTCATTGCTTTCTGGATTTTTCACCACCTCCACCCCCACTCCACAGTGGGCTGCATATTTTGGAAGTGATTTTTTTTTTCCCTATCAAATTTCACTGCAACTTTATTTTTTACTTTTATCTTCCAGATAACCATGTTGGATATAATTGTTCAACTTTCAGCCTTCTTTCTGACCCTTTTAAGGACGACATGGAGCAATTTCTGGAGAAAGGAGAGAAAGGCAAGGAGAAAAGAGCAACTCAAGAGCTAGCAAGGGACTGGGTCCTTATGCTGATTTAAGGAACTTCGGAGTAAAATACAAACTATTGAAGAATTGGAAGCAGAGTATTCACTTGCTTGGAAATTAGTCAAGAGGCAATTGCAATAGTCCATGCAAGAGATGATCCAAGTTTAGCCTGGGTTTGAATGCTGGTAATGAAGTAAGCATGACCAGAGGTAATAAGGAGGAAAAGTTGTCAGGATTTCATGCCTGCTGAGGATACGAGAGAGAGATGTCGACAATAACTCCCAGGGGTCTATGTTGTAAAACCTGTGGCTGGTGGTATTTTTCCACTGAGATAAGAGATACTAAAACAGCACCAGGTGTGGAGCAATTGGGAGAAGAAGGAATTGTTTGTTCAGTTTGGGAATGTTGAGTTTTGAGACCTATGAAGTGATGGGCTGACGTCGAATTTCTGAGTCTCAGGGAAACTGTCTGTGAAAGAGGTTTACATTCAGAAGTCATGGGGACATAAATGGTAACAGAAGCCATGTGTTAGGCTGGAACTTCCTTGAGGACATCAACGATTTAAGGTTGAGTGAAGGGGAAGGCGCTGGAATGGGAGGAGTAGTATAGGAAGGACTATAGGAAGACAGGAGATAGGAGGAATGCCAGGAGATGATGTCATGAAACAGAAAGGAGAAAAATATCAAAACAGGGATGGTCAGAGGTGTCAAATTACACTGGGAGGCCAAGAATATGTAAGGCATGAAAACCTTACATTGCACTATCAAATAGTTTAAATACATGTACCGAAAAGAAGCCAGAAACAAGAATATATGCTGTACAGTTCTGTTTATATGAAGTTCAAAATTTGGGGAGCAAGATAAGACAGTGCAATTTGGAGAGGATATTTATACATCTCTAAAACAGAATCTCATTTAATATTACAAGTTTTGATACTATTCATTTTGCATTTTTAATCACTTATTTTTGTTGGGTGATTTGAGTTTTGAGCAAGAACACGAAGTAACTAGGAATTAAATTTCCTTAAGTTAAAACTTAAAGTGCTGTATCCATTGCCTCTATCCTCAGTAAACAGGGAAAAGAAATAAAACTGAATGTAAGATGGACCAGCATAGCACCAACTACAAAGATGATTCCTTTCTTCCAGGCTGGCATGTTTGCATTAAAATAATGTCAGTGGGGACAATGAAAATAGTAGAAATATTAAATACAGATGAAAGGGTTTGCTATTTCAGTCTGCTAGAATTAACAGCATTGTTCCCTTGTCCCAAGTTTATAATAGCCCATGTTTCTCTATCTCTCATAGAAACCTTAGCTCCAACTATAAAACCCAGTTAATGATGCTCCCTTGCTTTATTATCTCACCGTGACCCTACTATACCCAAAGAAGGAGAGAAAAGATGGAAAGTGATAGCTCTCAGACCCTCCTCTTTTTATCACCTCCTCCTCCCTCGGGGGGCTGGAATCATGTATGTCACTAGACTTGTTACAATTTCGTTTACTTCTCAAGTGAACTTTTTCTTTTTCAATTAAATGGATTTTTTTTAATTTTTTTCACTTATTCCCACCCTTTCGTGGGGGGGGGGGGGAATAATCACAAAAAAAGAAGAGCTAACATCTGGTTATTCCTTTTACTGACTCATGTCCAGCTTTCTCTTTTGCTAACAGACTGACATTTTTCCAAGGCAAAATATGCTCTAGATTTAAAACACTGTTAAGAAGCCTTGCTTGTACTAGAATAGGAATATTAGATGTTGGGTTAGCACCATGCAGTGATTTCAGCGAACACTAGAATCTGTCAGAGTTTAGTCCTCAATGATTTCCCAAGAGCAAGCTTTTGAATTCTTCTTGCCAGTTGTTTCATTGGAATTTTTGCTGGAGGGGCACCTGGGTGGCTCAGTTGATTGACCATCTGCCTTCATGACCCCAGTATCATGACCCCATGTATCCTGGGATCATGATCCCAGGGTCCTGGAATTGAGCCCCACTTTGGGCTCCTCTTCAGTGAGGAGACTTCTTATCCCTCTCCCTCTGCCTGCCGCTCCCCTTGCTTGTGCTCTCTCTATGTCAAATAAATATAATCTTAAATTGTTTTTGTTTTTGTTTTGGTTTTTTTTGCATTTTGCTCTGTCCTCTCACCAGGTCCCTGGGACAGACAAGTTTATTCTAGGGCTTATGTGGAAAATAAATACATAAGAATAATAGTACAAATCTTGAAAAAATAAAGAGTAAAAGGGGAGATTAACCCCACGAATATTAAAACATACAAAATGATTATATAATTTATACTATAGTAATAGCACATAATTATGCAGAACAACAGGACAGAAAAAAAAATTAAAGGTCCAGAAATAATCACAAGTATCCAGGACAGTTTAAAACTAGATCAAAAATGGCTTTTCAAATCACTGAGATAAAGATGGAATTTTAAATAAATGGCATTTTGTTTAAAGGGACAACTGGATAAGAATTTGAAAAGAAGTAAAATAAAACTGGATTCATACTTCACACCGTAGACCAGAATACATTTTAAACTTATATGAAATAAAAACATAAATAAATAAGTACACTTTTTAAAAGAAAAGTGATACAAATACTAGAACATATGGTTTAATTTCCTTTTGACCTGGATGTGAGAAAAATCTTTGGAAATTCAGAAACTCCAGATTCAGAAATAATACAAGAAAAATTGACAAGTTTGATAAATAATCAAGTACAAATGAGGAGAAACTATTCACAATTTATACCACACAAGGGGAGGAAAGAATGAGAAAAGTAGTATATATCAACATAGACCTCTGCTGATTTTGCAAACAGAAACACAGGAAAATAAAACCAGCAACTAATTTTTTTAAGTAACCTCTAAGTAATAGAGATAGAAGTGAGGAAAAGACTTCTCTGAATATATCCCACTTACATACTTTTGCTTTTTAAATAATGTATGAATTTGGGATGTAAAAAATATTTAGCTCAGAAAAGGAGAGATCAAATATGATAAAATATTAGTGAATCTGTAAGGCCCTATTTAGCCAGAGCGGCCCCACCTCGGGTGAGCAGCCATTTTGTTGTTTATGCATTAAAATTTAAATTGATCCCCTGCCCCAGGATCTTACTTAAAAGCAAGTCTGGGAAACCATTCCCAGGTAACAAAGCCCAAATACAAGGGTGGGGGCAGGTCAGGTGGAGAGAACAGTCTGAATGCAGGGATGAGTCGGGTCAGGTGGAGACATCCAATCAGTAGAGTGTGCATACTGTCTCCCCAGCTACCAAGGGGTGTGGGCCCTGCCTTTTGGGCGCCAGTTCTGACCAAGGTGATAGGCTAGTTCAAATAGCTACTATGGGGTGAATTGTAATTCAATTGGCCACCAGTGTGAGACCTAGCATAACTGTGCAACTTTCTCTGTGTGTTACAATCTCATTGGCCACCTGTGTGTGGCCAGGCCCAACCACATGGCCTTTGCTCTATAAAAGTTAGTTTGTAAGACATGGAGGGGTTGCCTCTTTGTAAGAGATGGCCCTGTCTGGTCAGTTTGATTATTGATGCTTAGTGTGAAATATAGATTTGCTTGACCTTTGCTTTGTATCAGTCTTGCTCCTTTGATTATGGACCCAACAAATCAAGATGAGGGTACAGCAGCTGTTTATTATATTCTTTCAACTTATTGTGGTAGAATGAAAGCTACTGGTAAGAAGTGGGAGATTTGCAGGCTGCTCAAACGGTACAAGTGACAAACAAAAGTCACTACAAATTTAAATACAATATTTTACCTTTTTAAAAGATTTTATTGATTATATATAATATTTTAATGTAAAATATTACATTAAAGATGTTATGTTATCCTCATTTTTTCTTGACTAAGGGCTTCTTCTTTGCCTTCTCATTGGTAAATCCATGACTAGTAATTATTAAGAAATATTGAATTTTCAATGTTTTACTCTACTCAAAAGCTTTAAACCCAGAACAGTCGATGATGGGAAGCTGAAAGGCAAAGAATGTGGAGGTAGAAACAAAAAGTCCTCAAGGAGGAAAGGAAGAGGAAGTAGGGCTTCAAAGGCTTCAAAGGCAAAAATAAATAAATAAGTAAATAAATAAATAAATAAAATAGAAATAGAAAACTAGCTAATTCAACAATGGTGTCAGGCACCATCCTGGTATTGGGGATAGGGCAGTAATAGTTACATTGCAATGAACAAAATAAAGGAAAATCCCTACTGGCACTAATTTTAGGGAAAATGGAATTTACTGTGTGGTAGGCACTGTTCCAGGGACTTTACGTATGTTAATTCAATCCCAACAACAATCCCAGGGGCTTGGTGCTATTCTTACCCCACTTTTCAGGGGAGTAAAGGAAGGCAAGGAAGATATATTGCTGAAGTCCCACAACTAATACTTGGCAGGGTCCAAGAAGGTAACTCCACCACTCACACTCCTCTGCAACACATTAGAAAGTAAAAAAGAAGCTGCATAAAAGCAAAAACAAACAAATAAAAAACAAAAAACAAAAAGGGGGTGAAAGTGCAGAGAACAGGTAGAAGAGACACAAAGTCAGAGGAAAGGATAGCTATCAGGAGTATTAAACTGAAAGAGAGCTGGGCCCTGGGTTGTACAGTTAGTTGAAGTTGGTTTCAGCTCAGGTCATGATTGCAGGGTCCTCAGATCCAGCCCTGCATCAGACTCCATGCTCATTGTGGAATCTGCTTGCAGCTCTCTCTCCCTCTTCTGCTGTGTCTTCTCATCCTGCACACTCACTAAAATAAACAAATCCTTAAAAATAAACAAATAATTCCTCTCTCACGTTGAGGTCTTTCATCCATTTTGAGTTTATCTTTGTGTATGGTGTAAGAGAATGGTCAAGTTTCATTCTTCTACATATAGCTGTCCAGTTTTCATTTTATTGAAGAGACTGTCTTTTTTCCACTGTATATTTTTTCCTGTTTTGTTGAATATTAATTGACCATAGCGTTGAGGGTCTATATCTGGGCTGTCTACTCTGTTCCACTGGTCTATGTGTCTGTGTTTATGCCAGTACCATGCTGTCTTGGTGACCACAGCTTTGTAATAAAACTTGAAATCAGGTAATGTGATGCCCCCAGTTGTATTTTTGTTTTTCAACATTCCCTTAGTGATTCAGGATCTCTTCTGACTCCATACAAATTTCTGGATTATTTGCTCCAGCTCTTTGAAGAATACTGGTGGAATTTTGATTGGAATGGCATTAAAAGTATAGATTGCTCTAAGCAGTATAGACATTTTAAAAATGTTTATTCTTCCGATCCAAGAGCATGGAATGGTCTTCCATCTTTTTGTGTCTTCTTCGATTTCCTTCATGAGTGTTCTGTAGTTCCTCAAGTACAGATCCTTTACCTCTTTGGTTAGGTTTATTCCCAGGTATCTTATGGTTCTTGGTGCTATAGTAAATGGAATCGATTCTCTAATTTCCCTTTCTGTATTTTCATTGTTAGTGTATAAGAAAGCCACTGATTTCTGCACATTGACTTTGTATCCTGCCACGTTGCTGAATTGCTGTATGAGTTCTAGTAGTTTGGGGATGGAATCCATCAGAATCCTAGAGGAGAACATAGGCAGTAATCTCTTCGATATCAGCCACAGCAACTTCTTTCAAGATATGTCTCCAAAGGCAAAGGAAACAAAAGCGAAAATAAACTTTTGGGACTTCATCAAAATCAAACTCATGGAATGGGAGAAGATATTTGCAAATGACAGTACAGACAAAAGGTTGATATCCAGGATCTATAATGAACTCCTCAAACTCAACACACACAAGACAGACAATCATATAAAAAAATGGGCAGATATATGAACAGACACTTCTCCAATGAAGACATACAAATGGCTATCAGACACATGAAAAAATGTTCATCATCACAAGCCATCAGGGAGATTCAAATTAAAACCACATTGAGATATCACCTTACACCAGTTAGAATGGCCAAAATTAACAAGACAGGAAACAACATGTGTTGGAGGGGATGTGGAGAAAGGGGAACCCTCTTACACTGTTGGTGGGAATGCAGGTTGGTGCAGCCTCTTTGGAAAACTGTGGAGATTCCTCAAGAAATTAAAAAATAGAAATTCCCTATGACCCTGCAATTGCACTCCTGGGTATTTACCCCAAAGATACAGAAGTAGTGAAAAGAAGGGCCATCTGTACCCCAATGTTTATAGCAGAAATGGCCACGGTCGTCAAACTATGGAAAGAACCAAGATGCCCTTCAACGGGTGAATGGATAAGGAAAATGTGGTCCATATACACTGTGGGGTATTATGCCTCCATTAGAAAGGATGAATACCCAACTTTTCTAGCAACATGGACGGGCCTGGAAGAGATTATGCTGAGTGAAATAAGTCAAGCAGAGAGAGTCAATTATCATATGGTTTCACTTATTTATGGAGCATAACAAATAGCATGGAGAACATGGGGAGTTAGAGAGGAGAAGGGAGTTGGGGGAAATTGGAAGGGGAGGTGAACCATGAGAGACTATGGACTCTGAAAAACAATCTGAGGGGTTTGAAGTGGCAGGGGGGTGAGAGGTTGGAGTACCAGGTGGTGGGTATTATAGAGGGCACGGATTGCATGGAGCACTGGGTGTGGTGAAAAAATAATACTGTTATGCTGAAAATAAATAAATTTAATTAAAAATATAAGCAAATAAGTAAACTTAAATTAAAAAAAAAAAACTGAAGGAGGGCTAAATTCCATGCCCTTAATGAATATTTGGTATTGAAACTAAGAATTTAAGACTGTCCTTAATGTAAGAGCTGAGGAAAAGGGCAGAGTAGAACTAGGTGGTGGGTGTATTAATGACCAACTCAACCTACTTCACCACTTTACCCAAGCCTTGCCCTTGAGAAGTGAATTATGAAGTATGTGTAACAGAAAAAGAGAGGTTATTACTAACAGTTACTTTGAGTTTGTTGAACATTCCAGATTAACTGGTTTGTAGACTTGCTAAGCAAGATTTGGTATTTTCTACCCACTCATTGCTTTGTTGATATAATGTAGCACATTATAACAGCTAGATATTTGGGAAATGAATTCTTTCTGGATGCAAAATATTGAGGATTTCACCATAGCTGTCATACCCTTACCAAGGGTATGGCAAGATCACATGTACATTAATGAATGTAATATAATGAAAAGAAAAATTGCCCTGACCCCCTGAAAAGTTTTTATTATAACTTAATCAAGATTGAGTGTTAAGATCATGACCTTTAATTTACTAACAAAAGTGATTATTTTATTTGAAGTAATTCATAAATATTAATTCACCCACGATGAGTCCAAGATTAAATTATCTCTGGAAAACATACAGGTTGCTATTGAACAGGTCAACTTTTGTTTATGCGCAAGATGGTTATACAGCAAAGAACATGGGTTCTTCATTATCATCATTAAATGCTGACTCAATCACAAATGATTCAATTTCCTGTTTAATAAGTTACTTAGTCATACTCAATGAGTGGGCTCAGTGTTCTATCTTGATCTTGACAGGAGAGAATGATGATGAATATACTTGAAAACTGTGGGTGATGCAGGCAGCTGACATGGAATTGCAATATCAAAATCTCTTGTAAGCAGCCAAAGCTCAGAGCTACATTGAATCAGCCCTTGCAGTTAACTGACAAGTAAAAGATGCTCCATCTTTTACTCCAAATTTCAAAGTACCTGGCCAACATCATTTAGGGGTCACCGCCACTCTCTGGAGTAAAAAGAATATATTAAATATGCATATATATTAAATATATATACATATCTAGTGAAAAGTTAGTCTCTGGGTTTCATATTAAGTAAACATAAGGCTCTTTTTCTTCTTCCAGGAAACCAAATATTGATCACTCAAAACTTAAAGATCATTTTTAAACCTTTGCCACAGTTTACATTTTATCTCAGACCTCTGGACTAAGCTGCCTGATACTCACATAATTGCCACACTCTCACTCTTCCTCTTCCTCACTCTGCCCACCTCTCATTCATGACCACCAACATTTGCTCCTCTAGTCCAGGATGATGAGTCTGGTTCTCATTCCCTAGCTCTAGCCTTTGGCTTTTCCATCTTTCCCTGAGGACCTCAATAGAACTTTGATTTAAATTCCCAGTTCTAAAAAACAAAAATGAACTTTAAAAATATTAAGTTAAAAATACTTTCCAGACTTAAATTGTTACCTGAAACCACACAAATCCTAGAAGAGAGCACAGGCAGTAATTTTTCTGACACTGGCCATAGTAACTTTTTTCTAGATATGTATCCCAAGGCAAGGGAGACAAAAGAAAAAACAAACTATTGGGATTACATCAAAATAAAGAGCTTTTGCACAGTGAAGGCAGCAATCAACAGCAATCAACAAAACTCAAGGATAGCCTATTGAATGGGAGAAGATATGTGCAAATGACTAATTTGATAAAAGGGTTAGTGTCCAAAATATATAAAGAAATTATACAACTCAATGTCAAAAAGACAATAATTAAAAATGGACAGAAGACATGAGCAGCCATTTCTCCAAAGAAGACATACAGATGGCCAACAGACACAGGAAAAGATGTTCAAGATCACTAATCATCAGGGAAGTGCAACTCAAAGCCACAATGAATACCACCTCATGCCTGTCAGAATAGCTAAAATCAACAACATAAGAAACAGTGTTGAAAAAGGAATACTTGTGCATCACTGGTTGGAATGAAAATTGGTCCAGCCACAGTGAAAGACAGTTTGGAGGTTCCTCAAAAAATGAAAAATAAAAATACCATATAATTCAGTAATTCTATTACTGGGTATTTACCCAAAGATAATAAAACGCTAATTGAAAAAGACATATTTACAATAGCCAAATGATGGAAGCAGCCCAAGTGTCCATCCATAAATGAGTGGATGAAGATGTGGTATATATAGATGATGGAATACTAATCAGTCACAAAAAAGAATGAGATCTTGCCATTTGCAACAACATGGATGGAGCTAGAGAGTATAATGCTAAGTGAAATAAGTCAGAGAAAAACAAATACTGCATGATCTCACTCATATGTGGAATTTAAGAAACAAAACAATAGAACAAAGAAAAAAGAGATAAACTAAGAAATAGACTCTTAGTTATAGAGAACAAACTGATGGTTACCAGAAGGGAGGTGGGTCAGGGATGGGTGAAATAGATGAGAGGGATTAAAGGGTATATTTATCTTGATGGACACGATGAATGTATAGAATTGTTGAGTCACTATACTGTATACTGGGAAATAATACACTCTATGTTAACTATACTGGAATTAAAATTTATAAATTTGTTTTTCAGGCTTCATAGCTTTCAAAATGTTACCAGAAAAAATCCTTTCATTTGATCTCCACAGCAGCCTTGGGAAGCAAGTGGGACAGACATTACTTATACCTTCAGATGAGAACTTAGGGTTGGAAACATTGGGAGACTCACCCAAATGAACATGACCTGCCAAAGTCTGCTGACTCAGTCCAGTATGGTCTTTGTACAGTCTAAGTTCTCCAGATCATGAAAACCCTAGCTTCATATGATTGACGTCTCTTTGAAAAGGCTTATAGTTTTCAAAATCCAAGCTGGAATTTATTTATATAGAATGACCTCACATTATTCTCAAGCCTATGCTTTGTGTTCATTTGAGCAGTATGATTGTTCCTTCTTTATTTTTTCACTCAGCTATATACAGTGATAGGCTAGGTAGATGATGAAGATCATTTATGCCATTCCTAAGAGTCTATTTTTGTAGGGATTGGAGAGGAAGAGACAGAAAGAAAAAAAAAGTGTCACCTTCAACATTTTGTTAAATATTATATATGCGGAGTTGGGGTTCCTTCTGAAAGAAAATGTAGGTAATAGAATCACTAGTCTTACTAATCTTTGAAATAAAGAACAGAGAGCAAGAGGGCAGATTTAAGAGACTAAGTGAGTAATTCAATTTTAGGTAATTGGGAACCATGGAACATTCAGAAGGTGTGTCGAATAGAAAAATGAAGAGAAACATACTTCACTAGATTAGACTGTGGTAAGAAACAGACCCCAACTCTGTTCTTTTTTTAAATAACAAAAGTCTGTGTCTTTCTTAGAATATGTATCAACTGCAGCTGTTTCATTTCTTATCTTCATTCTCTGATCACAGCTGAGATAGCAGCATTACCCAGAGTCAACCTTGCAAGGATTCTTCAAGTTTTTACCAGATGCATCTGATGACACACCAGTTTATATCCTATAAGCTGAAGCAACTCACACGGCCAACGTCAGCATCAGTGGGGTAGAGAAGTATACTCCCATAGAGGGAGCATTGTGAGTCTTATAGAAAACAAGCCAGGAAATATGGTCCTCTTTCAGGAAAATGAATTAAATAATTTAAGACAATAACACAATTTACCACAAGTACAGAAGTGTCATGGTCTGTAAAAGGGATAAATTTGTGAATCATTAGTGCACAGGTTTGCAGTTGACACCATGGGAATAAATCGGTGTTTTAGATTTGTGAGAAGAGAAATGTCAAGAATAAAACTGTTATCTATATACACCTCCATATATATCATTGCGCCATTGATCATAATGTTGCCTCATCCAGAATGCCCCATTTGTCACTCTCATATCCAATCCTGCTTATAATAGTGTGGTAGACATTTGTATGATTTTTTTTAACCTCCTCTTAGCAATGCCCTGACTTGTTTATTGGAGTGTTAGCTCTACCTACTGTACAGATTTGTTAGGTGGTCAGACCAGCTGTTTTCTTTTTTCTGCTGTAGAAGCTGAGGTAGCCCCCAAAGAGTCCTTTGACTCTATCTTTCCTTTTTACTGTCCTATATTGTCAAGGGGAAACTCAGTCAGTTGGGTACTTCTGAATGAGTATTTGACTCCTGAGTAAATGCCCCAAGGACAAGTGAGAGAGGTGTTCATTCAATCCAGCAATGGATAGGTCCTTACAGTGCCAACTTCCTAACCTTCTGCAACAGCTTGGATTGCTTCTCATTTTAAAGCTGGTACTTCTACTTTTCCAGCAGATCTATGAGCTCTTCTTCTTCTTTTTTCTTTTTTTTCCAGTTTTTTAAATTAAAAAAAAAATTTTTATAAGCATATAATGCATTTTTATCCCCAGGGGTACAGGTCTGTGAATCGCCAGGTTTACGTACTTCACAGCACTCACCATAGCACATTCCCTTCCCAATGTCCATAACCCCACCACCCTCTCTCGACACCCTCCCCCTAGCAACCCTCAGTTTGTTTTGTGAGAATAAGAATTCTTAATTCTTGTCTCCCTCCCCATCCCATCTTGTTTCATTTATTCTTTTCCTACCCCTCAAACCCCCCATGTTGCCTCTCAACTTCCTCATAGCAGGGAGATCATATGATAGTTGTCTTTCTCTGATTGACTTATTTTGCTAAGCATAATACCCTCTAGTTCCATCCACATCATCACAAATGTCAAGATTTCATTTCTTCTGATGGCTGCATAGTATTACATTGTATATATATACCACTTCTGCTTTATCCATTCATCTGGTGATGGACATCTAGGTTCTTTCCATAGTTTGGCTATTGTGAACATCGCTGCTAGAAACATCCGGGTGCATGTGCCCCTTCTGATCACTACGTTTGTATCTTTTAGGGTAAATTCCCAGTAGTACAATTGCTGGGTCATAGGGTAGTTCTATTTTCAACTTTTTGAGGAATCTCCATGCTGTTTCACCAGCTTGCATTCCCACCAACAGTGTAGGAGGGTTCCCCTTTCTCTGCATCCTCGCCAGCATCTGTCATTTCCTGACTTGTTAATTTTAGCCATTCTGACTGGTGTGAGGTGGTATCTCATTGTGGTTTTGATTTGTATTTCCCTGATGCCGAGTGATGTGGAGCACTTTTTCATGTGTCTATTGGCCATCTGGATGTCTTCTTTGCAGAAATGTCTGGCCATGTCCTCTGCCCATTTCATGATTGGATTATTTGTTTTTTGGGTGTTGAGTTTGCTAAGCTCTTTATAGATTTTAGACACTAGCCCTTTATCTGATATGTCGTTTGCAAATATCTTCTCCCATTCTGTCAGTTGCCTTTGGTTTTGTTAACTGTTTCCTTTGCTGTGCAAAAGCTTTTGATCTTGATGAAATCCCAATAGTTCATTTATGCCTTTGCTTCCCTTGCCTTTGCCAATGTTCCTAGAAGAAGTTGCTATGGCTGAGATCAAAGAGGTTGCTGCCCATGTTCTCCTCAAGGATTTTGATGGATGTCTTTCTCACATTGAGGTCCTTCATCCATTTTGAGTCTATTTTTGTGTGTAGTGTAAGGAAATGGTCCAGTTTTATTTTTCTGCATGTGGCTGTACAATTTTCCCAACACCATTTATTGAAGAGGCTGTCTTTTTTCCATTGGGCATTCTTTCCTGCTTTGTCGAAGATTAGTTGACCATAGAGTTGAGGGTCTATTTCTGGGCTTCTGTTCCATTGATATATGTGTCTGTTTTTGTGCCAGACCATACTGTCTTGATGATGACAGCTTTGTAATAGAGCCCGAAGTCTAGAATTGTGATGTCATCAACTTTGGCTTTCTTTTTCAATATTTCTCTGGCTATTCGAGGTCTTTTCTGGCTCCATATAAATTTTAGGATTATTTGTTCCATTTATTTGAAATAAAATAATGGCATTTTGATAGGGATTGCATTAAACATGTAGATTGCTTTAGTTAGCATAGACATTTTCACAATATTTGTTCTTCCAATCCATGAGCAAGGAACATTTTTCCATTTCTTTGTGTCTTCCTCAAATTTCCCTCATGAGTACTTTATAGTTTTCTGAGTATAGATTCTTTGCCTCTTTGGTTAGGTTTATCCCTAGTATCTTATGGTTTTGGGTGCAATTGTAAATGGGATTGACTTCTTAATTTCTCTTTCTTCTGTCTTGTTGTTATTGTATGCAACTGATTTCTGTGCATTTATTTTATATCCTAACACTTTACTGAATTCCTGTATAAGTTCTAGCAGTTTTGGAGTGGAGTCTTTTGGGTTTTCCCACATATAGTATCATATCATCTGCAAAGAGTGATAGTTTGACTTCTTTGCCAATTTGGATGCCTTTAATTTCCTTTTGTTGTCTGATTGCTGAGGCTAGGACTTTTAGTACTGGGTTGAATAGCAGTGGTGATAATGGACATCCCTGCCGTGTTCCTGACCTTAGCGGAAAAGCTTTCAGTTTTTCTCCATTGAGAATGATATTTGCGGTGGGTTTTTCATAAATGGCTTTGATACTATTGAGGTATGTGCCCTCTATCCCTACACTTTGAAGAGTTTTGATCAGGAAGGGATGCTGTACTTTACAAATGCTTTTTCAGCAGCTATTGAGAGTATCATATGGTTCTTGTTCTTTCTTTTATTAATGTATTGTATCACATTGATTGATTTGCAGATGTTGAACGTTGAACCAACCTTGCAGCCCAGGAATAAATCTCACTTGGTCGTGGTGAATAATCCTTTGAATGTACTGTTGGATCCTATTGGCTTAGATTTTGGTGAGAATTTTGGCATCTGTGTTCATCAAGGATATTGGTCTGTAATTCTCTTTTTTGATGGGATCCTTGTCTGGTTTTGGGATCAAGGTGATGCTGGCCTCATAAAATAAGTTTGGAAGTTTTTCTTCCATTTCTATTTTTTGGAACAGCTTCAGGAGAATAGGAATTAATTCTTCTTTAAATGTTTGGTAGAATTCCCCTGGGAAACCGTCGGGCATTGGGCTTTTGTTTGTTTGGGATTTTTGATGACTCTTTCATTCTCCTTACTGGTTATGGGTCTGTTCAGGTTTTCTATTACTTCCTGCTTCAGTTGTGGTAGTTTATATGTCCCTAGGTGCCACTTCCAGCCAGCGACAAGAGAAGAATTAGGCACAAACAAATCAGCTGCAAGAGATTGGGAGCTGGCGACAACAGTCGAAAAGGACTGCTGCCACAAGCAACTCCACAGTCTCACTTTTATTGGATAGAAACAATAGCCAACAGAAGGACTGATGAAGGTCAAATGTTAATCCTGTCTTGAAGACAAGCGAGGAGGATAGAGTTTATAGTTAAACAAGCACATTCAAAGGACTCATCTAACAACGGGCACTTCTGGGAAGAGAAAGGAGAGATAATGGAAAAGGGAAGCAGGTGGTTTTTGTTCCACCCTGAGCTGACCGGGTGTTTCCAGGTGCTCGGCTTCCCTGAAGCAGGCGGCTTTCCACCCTGGGAGGGACAGGTGTTCCCGGCTGCCTGGCTTCTGTGAAGGGGCGGCCTTCCACCCTGAGTGAGCCAGGCATCCCCAGCTACCCAGCTTCACGGTCGTATATCGTCCTTCTTCCCAAAGACCTGTTGCCAGTATATGTATTTCTTAAGGCCATATCTAAGTGTGCTTGGCAACTAGCAAAATCCCCCAGGGGTTACAGTTTAAGTAACAAATTGTTCTGAGGGGAAGCAGCACCTAGGAAAGCATCCATTTCTTCCAGATCGTCAGATTTGTTGGCATAGAGTTGCTCATAGTATGTTCTTATAATTGTTTGTATTCCATTGGTGTTGGTTGTGATCTCTCCTCTTTCATTCATGATTTTATTTATTTGGGTCTTTTTTCTGGTGTTTTTTATAAGTCTGGCCAAGGGTTTATCAATCTTGTTAATTCTTTCAAAGAACCAGCTCCTACTTTTGTTGATTTGTTCCATTGTTTTTTTGGTTTCTATTTCAATGATTTCTGCTCTGATCTTTATGATTTCTCCTCTCCTGCTGGGTTTAGGCTTTCTTTCTTGTTCTTTCTCTAGCTCCTTTAGGTGTAGGGTTAGGTTGTGTATTTGAGACCTTTCTGGTTTCTTGAGAAAACCTTGTACTACTATATATTTTCCTCTCAGGACTGTCTTTGCTGTGTCCCACAGATTTCGAACCATTGTGTTTTCATTATCATTTCTTTCCATGAATTTTTTTCAATTCTTCTTCAATTTCCTGGTTGACCCATTCATTCTTTAGAAGGATGCTGTTTAGTCTCCATTTATTTGGGTTCTTTCCAAATTTCCTCTTGTGATTGAGTACTAGCTTCAGAGCATTGTGGTCTGAAAATATGCAGGGAATGATCCCAATCTTTTGATGCCAGTTGAGACCTGATTTATGATCCAGGATGTGATCTATTTTGGAGAATGTTCCATGTGCACTAGAGAAAAATGTGTATTCTGTTGCTTTGGGATGGAATGTTCTGAATATAACTGTGATGTCCATCTAGTCCAGTGCATCATTTAAGGCCTTTATTTCCTTATTGATCTTTTGATTGGATGATCTGTCTATTTCAGTGAGGGGGGTGTTAAAGTCCCCTACTATTATCTCCTTTCTGCCAAAAATGTATTTTTTCAAGTCAGCTTAACTCTTTTTTTTTTTTTTTCCAGCTTAACTCTTTTAGTCCAAATATATTTAGGTTAATTTTATCTCAAGTAAAAATCATTTCTATTATTATCTATATAAGGTTTTACTTATTTATTTGTCAGAGCGAGTGTACACAAGCGGGGGAGCAGCAGGCAGAGGGAGAAGCAGCTTCCCCACTGAGCAAGGAGCAGGATGTGGGGATGTGGAACTCAGGCTCTGGAGCTTGGGATCATGGCCTGAGGCAGAGACAGACGCTTAAAGGACCAGGTCAACCAGGTGTCCCTAAAAGTTATTTTTAAAACACTCCCAACCTCCTCATTAACTGCCTGTAACACACTTAACAGATTTCCTTCAAATTGATGTCTCCCTGGTGGGAAGTAATAAGTTGAAGCCCTGTTGAATTTGCTTCACAGGTTTTCCTGATCCAAGGAGAACCTAGTTGTGTGAGGAGGCTGAGGATTCTTTTCCCCCTCACAGTGTCCTGAGAGTGAATCCAAAGTGATATCCAAGTGTTCACAATATGAATAAATCTCTGAGAATGTCTGGGTCTTTGCTCTTTGGTCTTACCTCTGCTTTGTGGAAAAAATGTGACCATCTAAAACTGCCTTATGTGAATGAATCATAGCAAGGACTTCCAGAAGCCATGTGGCCACTCAAGGGACCATAAGGTAAATATCACACAACTTGCCATTAGGTAAGTGTTGACCTCTCTGAAGACCTTTCTCCACAACCTTCAAGGTCTTTGAGATTCATTACATTTGACTTGCTGTTCTTATTCTTGTTAATACCTAATGTGCTTTTTTGCCTATGAAAAAGGAGAAGGACGAGTGTTTCTGTTGAAAAAAAGGTGGATTCACTGCAGAAAAGTTTGAGGAAATATTTTGCTAGCAAGAAAGACAATTGGGAGTAAAAGAAAAATTCACCCTTGCCCCCAAATACCTTAATATTTGGTATTTTCCAGTCTTGTTTTACATCTTTACTCTATTTTAATGTGTATCTTATTCTATTTTTTATGTGTATATATATATACATTTTCTTGGTATAAGCTATATATAAAATCTGAGTATTATAAAATAAGGTATACGGATACAATTCAGGTGGAACCAGGAGTATGAACAGCTCTAAAATTTTTTTTTTTTTTTTTTTAGAAATGCAGAATCTCAGACCCCAGTCCAGATCTACTGAATCAGAATTTGCATTCTGACAAGATCTCTGGGTGTTCTCATTAAAGTTTGAGAATCATTGATATATACATGCTATATTTAGTTCTGTATCCTACTATGTCACTTACAAAATCTAGAAAGTTTTCATTTCCTCTCTGTTCCCCATTCATTAACAATCTTTAACAAGGCCTACTATTCTAAAGTTTCCTAATGAAACACTGATTATTGGAATTCAAATTGTTTCTGAAATGTGGTTCTTTTACTGTCTCAGAATGGGAGACAATACTTATTTAAAAATGCCTTGAGGGAAGAAGGGCAGGAAGTCAGGAAAGAAAGCACAGTTGCCACACTTCTGCAGGCTGAGTCAGGACAGCCAGCCTTAAGCACTCTCTGCTAATGAGTAGAGAGAGGGTGGGGAGAAAGGCGGAGCTTGAATGTGAATAAACTGCTTCAGGGGAGAAAACAAAGGCTGCGAATCTTGGACACCCTGACAGGCTTATAGCTCTAGATAGTACTTAGCTCTTTAATTAGGGAGGGTAAATCTTTATAAACTTGCTAGATGAAGATAAGAGAAGACAACAGTACAGTCTACTATGCAAAGAGCAATGAAATCACAATCAGTTCTTATTCACTGTGCTGCCAATATTAGCCACAAAATGGTAGACTTGGTCACCTTCAAGGCGTGGAATTAACTTTAAATTCAAATTCAGATTCTAAGTGTAAAATAGGATGAATACTTTTTGGGGGAACTGCAACCTTCACAAACTTGGATGGACAGAAGTTCTGGTTTGGTATTGGAAGGGAGTCAGGCAACATCACTTGGCACTTGACAGGGAAGCAAGGCAGGCAGGGTGGTGAGAAAGCTTGACAGAGACCAAGATGACCTTAAGGCTATCCTCAGCTTGACTAAACTGGGCAAGTAAGTCTCTTTCTGACTGCTTCTCCCCCTCCCTTTTCTTGGAGGGGTTTATTTAAAAACATGCAATTGCAAATTCATTCTTTGCCTTATTGACATGTAAATCTTTCAACTTCTTGACTGTTCCTCATCAAAGGAATGTCTTTCTCCAGGATCTGGGAGCTGTCTCTTGGAAATGTAATCAAGAAAGACAGGATCCCTAACTTCCAGTCTCTGGGAGATGGTAAGAGCCTATCTTAGTAAGTATCAATTAACCAACACAATGGATTAATTAAATTGACCAGCCTCCTCCAAAATGTCCTCTAGTACTTTTCCACTATCCTGTCCTAGTGCTGAAAAAAACCTACATTTTATTTCAAGGGCACTAAGTTTAGTCTCCTATTCAAGTCTCCTATTCAGTCTCCTATTGCAATAATTGCTTAAATTTATTTATAAAAGTCTTGAATAAATTCTTCCTTGTCTGTTCAATTCTGTTGGGTATAATTTTTCTTTTACAGTAGTGAAAAAAGGAAGGGTTCATGTCTGTTCTGATGTGAAGCTGATAGCATGGGAAGCTGGTGGTGGGCTAGCAAGAAAAGCTTTTTATGTGATCTACCGAGGCATGGGTATTACCCAATGATCACTGAGGGTGTTGGGTGCATAAGCCTAATCTTAAGGCTGGTATGTTGGACATTGTGCCCCCGACCCCAAACCCTGAGTGTTAAAGCTGATTCTATAACCACTGGATTATCCTTAGTCATATGTCCATCTTCTAAATTAATTCTTGTGACTTTGAGGTTATTTTGGAGTTTTTTTTGGTTTTGTTTTTCAGATTTTTATTTTATTTATTATTTTAGAGAGAGAGGGAGAAATGAGCAGGGAGAGGGGCAGAGGGAGAGAATCTCCAGCAGATTCCCTGCAGAGTGCAGAGCTCAAGACCCTTAGATCATGACCTGAGCTGAAAGCAAGAGTCTGTTGCTCAGCCGACTAAGCCGCTCAAGAACCCCAATTTTGAGGTAATTTTGAAAGCTGACTAGGTCAGTGGATATATGGTATAATTAAATTCCCAAATTCAACTTACATGGGAGAAGGTTTGGAGGGTACAATGGGCACAAAATAATTTTTCCTAAACCAAGAGAATTTTCAGGGAGGACTACAGAGTCAACTTTGGTAAAGATTGATTGTCTCAGACAGCTGGTCTCCATGTCTCAGAGAAAAGCCTCAGCAATGCCTGTGGACTTCCCATGCCAGCCTCAATATTAATCCTGTTCCCTAGGTTTATTAGGTTCAGGCTACTCAGTTCTTCTTTTTTCTTTTCTTTCTTCTTCTTTTTTTTTTTTAATTAAAGTATAATTAGCTTACAATATGACATCAGGTTATATAGTCTTTCTATCCCCATATAACTGAGTGGGAAAATGTGCAAATGTTTAAGTGAAATAAGTCTATGATCAAAATGTTGGGGTGGAAGAAAGGAGATTCTGTGACCTGTATTAAATGGCATGTCAAGGACTAGGTAATGGTCAGGGTTTGTCCCAGGAGCAAAACATAAGCCATGTGTCATCTTTGGAAATCATAAAACGGTGATAAAGCTGGACTAAAAGTCTGCTTTTATCAACATCAAGTGCTTACTGATAAATTACTCCTTTCTGAAAAAAATCTCTTGTTGACCTAAATTTTTATTTTTTGGTTGATTTAAATTCTTAAAACTTCCTGATTACCGTTCGAATTTTAGTAATAGAGATGTAAGCTTGAAAGTAACACGTTAAAATTTTTATTTTCCTTTTTTTTTTAAATGAGGAAGATAATTTATTTTTATTTTTTGAATTTTGGGTTTGGGGGTGGTAGAGGTAGAGGGACAGTGAGAAAGAGAAACCCAAGCAGGCTTCAAACCCAGCGTGGAGTCCAAAAGGGGACTTGACAGACTTCACAACACTGAGATCATGACCTGAGCCCGAGCGAAGAGTTGGATGCTCAACCAGCTGAGCCAGCCAGGCGCCCCTCTGGGGAAGATCATTTAAAAATTTCTTCCCTGTTTTCCCTCTAATCTCTCTCTCACACACATGCGGTATCAACTGCATCTGTTCATTTTGAGAGTAAATTCCTAAGGGTTCAGAATCTCCTGAACTCACTCAGAGTGCACTTTGTGTTTCCAACCTGTGTATATTTTTGCATTTCAAGATTCAGTATAAACATTAATACAGCCATTATATAGGGCCTTATTAGTTACTTGACAGTTTTTTACATAAATGATTATTATATCATACTAACCAAAGGATTAGTTATTTGTTTTACTTTATGATTATTGCCGAACATTCTTGTCTCATACAGGTTTTAAAGATTATCTTCCTTTTAGGGCCAGATTCACAATGTATATAGGATTACATACAGCAATTGATTAGGAAAATGACATTCAGTTTCTTCAATTCTGACATTGTATGTGACATTATATGTAAAATTTAAAATAAGGAAACATTACATTGAATGTTAATTGAATGTAAATTAAATTTAAATAAAACTTAAAATAAGGAAACTATTTTCTGTTGGACAAGTACAGATTTAGTTCAGACATAAACTGGATTCAGATAACATAGTCAACATTAAATTAACTTTTTATTCATATTTTAAAACTAAAGAGTGAATCAAGAAAATAAAACTACATGGGTGGTATAATTTAGTAGTTGTTTCTGTTGCAGACACTTCAATTTTATTAAAATTTACTTATTAGTTACTTGACAGTTTTTTACATAAATGATTATTATATCAGACTAACCAAAGGATTAGTTATTTGTTTTACTTTATGATTATTGCCGAACATTCTTGTCTCATACAGGTTTTAAAGATTATCTTCCTTTTAGGGCCAGATTCACCATGTATGCCACTGCCAATATGTGGTCATGAAGTCTCAAACATGGGGGACTAAACGGGTGGGAATTAAAATTCAAGATTTCCTGCTCTCTAATCACAACTGTTTCTGTTTCCCTCATGAGAGAAAGCAGTCCACCAATTCATGTTGACTTTGGATAGCAAATTCACTGATATGTTACTGAACACCAGTTAGGTACTGAGGGCAACTCAGAAGGTGCAGCTACCTGCATTTGAATGTAATCAAACAATAAATTAAAATTAGCAGGTCCCATTTCTCTGTCACTGATGGTTTTGCCTATTAGATCAACAAAGTCAGGGAAGCTGAGTATCTTCCATCTGACTCATTGTAAAAAGGTTCTGTGGAAAATGCTGCTTTGGGAATGAGCAGGAAGGACTTTACATTCCTCTCAGGTTGACTAAACTTTACAGGAGCTTCTTCCTGTCTCCAGGCCCCGACTTCATTTTCTTAGGGCATTTAGTTGAGAAAACTTCACTTGTAAATTATTTCTCTGCCCCTCTGACTTGTAAATCTTAACCAACCAACCAACTAAACAAAAACAAAAACAAACAACAAACTCTGAGCAGTTTTATAACCCAAGAAGTTCTTTCTAAAGGACACCTGGACCCATCGCTTTGCAATGGGGTCATCAAAGAAGTCAGCTACCTTATCACCTTGTCTCTGTTGGAAGGGGAGGAGCCCAGCTTAGGTGGAGGCTAAATAGCAAACATCAGTGGCCTAATCCTAGAGAAAAAAATGTGCCAATTAAGGAGTAACTCAGTGTAGGGGTCACAGGCCTTTGAGTAGCCTCCCCACTAACATGTTTTCTAACTCACCACAACATTTAAAAACTCTTCCCATCACCCCGTGTTCCAGTGGATTTGAGTTCAGACGAAGTTCTGGTGTCTTTCCTCTATGACAATAACCTCAAAGTCTTGCTGGGTGGATTAACTTTATCTAGTGCCAGTTTTGCTTTGACAGGGATCAGATAAGAGCAGAAGAGAAACACTTACGTTGATGATGGGGAGATACTTCATAAAGGCTAAAGATGCTTTGTGTCTCAGGGGAACTGACAATGATTTTGTTACTCTGCAGCCCATGTGCCTTGCATAGGCCCTCGCTAGGACTTCAGGGCAGTGGGCACTGGCAAGTGGGGTCTGAAAATCCCAGTTAAGTCAGGAACAGGAGCACTCACTTGCCGACCTCAGCAAACTGGCAGGACTCATAAGCAATTCTCGTTGTTAACCACCCTTTTTGGTGAGTCATGGAATGAAAACAATGTCTTCTATATCTTATAAACGTTTAGTGGGATCCTCACTTAAAATCTGAATTGTCTTCTTTGCAGTTTTGAAGATGTTCATGGGCATATTGGGACAAAGCATTCTCTAGTCATCCTGCCTGAACCAACTAAAACTACAGACTGGTGATACTTAGATGCCTTGGAGGAAAAGGACAGTTTTGGTTGGAAAGAAAGACCTTAGAGAAGGAAGTGAAGGTTCTAGTTGTCACACGTTCTGTCTTAGAGAATGACTGCAAAGAGGCTCTACTGCGTTGATTAGTCCAGGAACCCAGTCTGACCTAACACGAGAACTCTTGGCAATGATGTGGCTGACTGTTTAAATAAAGCTGAAGTGCTTGGCAGAATATCATGTTTGGTGAAATGTAGCAAAGGGGAGTTGGTGTGAAGGAGCCCATTAAGAACAGGGGCTGCTGCTTGCAATGCAGAGCCTAGGCCCAGGGTAGGGCACGTAGCTTGTGAGGCATTGGTCGAGTGGTGAAGCCAATGTCTGGTGTTAGGTCCAGGACCAGGTGGGAGACCCGGGGGGTGGCTGGAAGGTGAACTTCTGCATGAGGTTGGTGAAGAACAGGAAAATCTCCATCTTGGCCAGTGACTCACCGGCACACATCCTGCACCCTGGAGAGAGACGCAGTGCAGGGTTATGAAACATAGGAACACAAAAAGCAAACACAATCTGGTCAGAGATAAAACTGTCCTGGTGTAATTTATCCTACTTTAAAATGTGTGGATTAGTGCTGTAGCCTCTTCTGGGCCTCATGGGCTCTGTCAAAGCCCTGGAAAAACAAAATCAAGTACATATGTACCCAAGTACATATGTCCCTCGTAACTGCCCCCCCCATGAGGGAATGAAGCAGCTAAACAAACATTAACATTTCAGCGTGAAAAATGTAAGGGTAAAGCCTAGTGTGTCATGAGAACAGATAGTGAAGGTACCCAGTGTAATTTGAAGGGTCAGGGAGGCCTCCTGTTTGTATGAGAGCTTTATATCTCAGCTCTTGTGCCCAGGGTGAGAAGAAGTCAGCCAGCAAGGATGTGGTGGGATATGGAAGGGTCATGATGTATATCAGGGCTAAAATTATTTGGCTCTGACATGAGCCTAGAACATGATTTATGGAGCCTAAGACCTGAGGCCAGAGTCTACGTAGACCCAAGTCTATGTAGACTTGGGTCTACGTAGCCTCTGAAGACACATGAAGCATTTTAAGACAAGAGACTTGGTTTGTATTACTTTCTTTTTTCTTTAAAGATCTTATTGATTTATTTGACTGACAGAGATCACATGTAGGCACAGAGAGAGGGGAAAGCAGGCTCCCCACAGAGCAGAGAGCCCGATGCGGGGCTCGATCCCAGGACCCTGAGATCATGACTTGAGCCTAAGGCAGAGGCTTTAACCCACTGAGACACCCAGGTGCCCCAGTTCATATTACTTTTGAAACATGACTTATTGGGGAAAATATCAAGATATCTGAAAAGTGGAGTCAATAAAATTAAGGAAGAAAGTTTTCTAGGTAAATTTTTATTGAAACAAGAGGGTCCAGTTAGATTTCCTTTGTTGTTGATTTATGTAATTTGGAAGATAACTCTTAAGGGTACTGAGTCTCAAAAGACTTCAACGTTCTGAAAAATATCGGAATGTAGATTTTTTACATCTCAAGGAAAGTAGCACTTTGGTTTAAATGGGACTTCCAGGAAATAGATGAACACGATAAAGGATAGTGGGGGGCAGTTTTTCACGATGTCTACTACCAAGGCAGGATTTTTAGAGTTTAAAGGCAATGTATACTACATCTCTCTGTTGGAAAATGTTTATTAAATAAAAGCTAACAATTCAGTCCATCAATGTATGTGCAATGTCAACGAGATACAGGTATTTAATTTAGCTTGGCTCTGAGACTATTGCTCAGAGAGGGTTCGCTGCCCAGTCAGTGAGCCCAACAAAGAACTAGGTGAATATTATACAGTGTCACAGGTTATGATAGGGTGTTGAGGGAGCCCATGGAAAGAACACTAATCTAGCTTTTGGGATCAGATCTTCCCACTTGCCAAGAACAACATGTATGATTGAATTGTGTCATCTAATGGATGATAAATAATGCAACTTAGGATGTGAATTATCTACTCTATATTTAGGTTTATTCAGTTAAGGTAAGAGTCTAGCGGCTCAACAAAACAAAGCATGCCTTATTTTAGTTAACTTTTTTTTTTAAAGAGATTTCTTTCTTTATTTTATTTTATTTTTTATTTTTTTTAGCATTTTTTTTTCATTTATTTATTTTCACCATAAAAGTATCATTATTTTTTCACCACACCCAGTGCTCCATGCAATCTGTGCCCTCTATAATACCCACCACCTGGTACCCCAACCTCCCACCCCCCCACCACTTCAAACCCCTCAGATTGTTTTTCAGAGTCCATAGTCTCTCATGATTCACCTCCCCTTCCAATTTACCCCAACCCCCTTCTCTCTAACTCCTCATGTCCTCCATGCTTTTTGTTATGCTCCACAAATAAGTGAAACCATATGAAAATTGACTCTCTCTGCTTGACTGATTTCACTCAGCATAATCTGAGTATAAGCATAATCAGTCCCGTCCATGTTGCTACAAAAATTGGGTATTCGTCCTTTCTGATGGAGGCATAATACTCCACAGTTTATATGGACCACATCTTCCTTATCCATTCGTCTGTTGAAGGACATCTTGGTTCTTTCCACAGTTTGGCAACTGTGGCCATTGCTGCTATAAACATTGGGGTACAGATGGCCTTCTTTTCACTACATCTGTATCTTTGGGGTAAATACCCAGGAATGCAATGGCAGGATCATAGGGAATTTCTATTTTTAATTTCTTGAGGAATCTCCACACTGTTCTCCACAGAGGCTGCACCAACCTGCATTCCCACCAACAGTGTAAGAGGGTTCCCCTTTCTCCACATCCTCTCCAACACTTTTAAGGATATATAGGTGAAAACATAGCAAATGATCTTGTTGATCTTAAAAAGAAATGTTGTGTGCAAAATTAGTTGAGTGATTGTGATCAAAGATCAAATAAGCCCACCAGAGAGCAAGATGTCTATCTTAATGCAGTAAGTAAGGATGAATGTGAGGACTTTGCACTCAACATTGCTTTTATGATATTTTCTTATTGTGATGGCTTTGTGGTTGTTACATTTTAAATATGTTCCCATTTGTTTGTCTATGATAAAACAGAGTATCGCTATTCCTAGATTTTCTAAATCAGGAAACACACACACACACACACACACACACACACACACACACACACATATACACACACAGTATATCTGGAGATATTTGGAATTCCTGAGGTATACTTTGCCAAACTTGTTTGAAGATAGGCCACTCTGAAAAAATCTGGACTATTTGCTGCTTGTCTCAGAGTCCAAAGAAGTCTCTAAGCCCAGGTATGTGAGAAACCAGGAAGGACCTGGAGGCACAGTTGGTCAGAAAAAAACAGTAATTGTTGTGCATGGAGACAAGGGGGTGTCAAGGGGAACATTGTTTCTTCTCTCTAAACATCAGTAAATCCAAGATTTGATAGATGAGTCTAGGGGGAAAAAAATGACATTATGTATAATAGATTAATTACCCCATCTCTTCATTTGTAAAATGAGGGTTTGGAATTAGATGTAGCTGAAGTGTCCTCCAGAGATCATTGTTTATGTTTCCATGGCTTTCTTTTTTCAAAATCTAATGCAAGGACACTTAAGAAAAATCGAATTCTTAACACTGTGAATTACATGTGGATTATTTTTCATTTCCTTTAACTCCAGTTCCAGATGTGATATTATGTTTTTATTTAAAGTAGAAGTCATTAATACATGTACTGTTTTCTCATATATAATCCTCTGTGTATTTGTGTGTAAAAATTAGAAGAATGCATTGTACTTTGTATCTCTCTGTATCCCTTAGTTATCAGTATGTAAGAAAGGTCTATCCTTTGGCTGACCTATCCCTGAATGAGTATACGGAGTGAATGCTAACCTATTGTTTGTGTAAGTGGAAAGGCACAAGGTGACAAACTGTTTATAGTGTAGTTTTGCTAAGATTCTTTTCTAGGAATGGAGTATTGATTTCAGGTTCTTCAGAAATCAGAAAATAGAGTAAATTCAATTAGTTCCCTGGATTCCAAAATATACTCTAGTGGAAAGCTCTTCTCTCTTCCCTAATCCTAAGCCCCCTCCCTCCCTCCTCTACCCAAGAAGCCTAAGAGTAACACTGGCATTTATACATATTAAAGCAAAGCTTTTCAGGAGTGCCTGGTTGGCTCAGTCAGGCCACCAACTCTTGGTCCTCAGGGTCCTGAGTTCAAGCCCCGCAGTGGGCTTCACAGTTGGCATGGAGTCAAATAAATCAATCAATAAATAAATCAAGCAAAGCTTCTCTGTTTGGAGTGAAGTGGGCTATCCACTGTCCCCATGCTTAACTTTCTCCTCAAATTCTCAAGGCTCTACCTTAGCCTCAGCTACAAGGAATCTTCAGGGACTCCCTAAGAAAATGCCATTCTAATGCCTAATGCCTTAGGTCCTACACCCAATTTAAAGCCTGGGGAGGAAAGGCCCGTTCTACTCTCCCATATTTCTGATGTTTAGTGCCACATGGAAAAAAAAAATTACAAAACCCAAGTACAGTCATCAGACAAGGCCAAATCTCTCCAGATTTCTTGAGCCACCTGTCTCAAAGGTGAGACCTTACCTGCTGAAAAAGGCATGAAAGCGTCTTTCTTAACAAACTTTCCAGTGGAAGTCAGGAAATGCTCGGGATGAATGTGTCTGGCTTTTCCCATTGTGTTTGGTCCCAAAGTACAGAGGTCAGCAAAGCGATGACCTCGGTGCCCTAGAAACAGAAGTGCTATTAATGACAAAGATTATATTCCTTCTTTAACAAGTGACTCTTGAAAAATGTGTGAAGGTCCCGTTGGTAATTTTTCAGAAGCGGTGTGTTCTGGAAGAATCTGGAAGGAGGGGAAGACGAGGGGCTTGGGATTGGTGTAGAACATTCACTTACTCAACCACTTTTTTATTCGGTACCTCCTAAAAAACACAAGCTTTGGACTCAGAACCGGAAACATTCTTTACTTAGTCCTGTGTTTGCTATGAGATAATGGCACATGATTTAACTCTTGATATAATCCCAGTTTCTACATTTATATGAAGGGAATTAAATAACCCTCATGGGGTGACTTGTGAGCCTCAGACGCAGCAGTATGTAGGACAGACCCTGGTGCAGGCTCAGTGAGGTTTTGCTCTTTTACCTCCAGGGACTGTGACAGGGGATAAGCTAGACTGAACAAGCCCATCAAAACAAATTCTCAAAAATCAGTTGCCCCGGCCCTTCCACAGCTCACCATGTACTCTGAGACAACCAAGATGATCAAGGAAAGGAATTGTAACTGTGATACAGGAAAGAGCACTCTGAAAACTCAAACTAGAATAGTGGGAAGAAAAGCCTGCCCCTGCATTAAGGACAGTGTTCACACTTCACCGTAGTTAATCACAGCTTCCTCTAGAAAGCTTCACAGTACTGTCATTGCGGTTAGCTGTTTCAGTGCATGAATCTGTATAGCTGTTGATTTTATTCTACAACTTCCTTTGTTACTCTCTTTCTTTGTTTCTTTTTTTTAAGATTTTATTTATTTATTGGATAGAGACAGCAAGAGAGAGAACACAAGCAGGGGGAGAGAGAGAGGGAGAAGGAGAAGCAGGCTTCCCTCTGAGCAGGGAGCCCGATTCAGGGCTCTATACTAGGACCCTGGGATCATGACCTGAGGGGAAGGCAGACTCTTAAGGACTAACACCCTGACCCAGACACCTTGTTTCTTTCTTTTTTATTTATATTTACCTGGGCATTGTGGATTTTTCCTCCTCAGAACAACTGTGCTAGATTATTTCCACTGGAGTTCGGTGAAAGCGGGGGAGCTAGCCGCCAGTAGCATGGTGGGCATGTGAGACCCCCTGTACTTGCAAAACTCTGGTAACAGTGCTCTCCCTAGCTTGCAGCGAGATAGAGAACTAGAACCCAAATCCTGCCATTATTATAGATTCCTTGGGTGGGGGGGGGTCTCCTTTTCTTCTTTTTGATATTGGTTATATTTGTTTTCATCAGCTACTAATCTGATTAATTCAATCCAACAGTGTGTTTAATGCATGCTAGGAAGAGAATCTCCAAAGATGAATGTTGCCCCCTGTTTGTAGGGTACGCACAGGGTAGCAAGTGATGGTGTGGGGAGTGCGGCCACGTAACCAGTGGTCCCTGCGGATTCACGCAGAGATGGGCCCAGAAGCAGTGACCCAGCAAAGCTTTAAGGAAAAGAATCAGCGCTATGGGCATGCTCTGATCCTAGGCCAATTTCTGCCTTCGGTGTACTTTTAGCAAAGATCTACGCATACTTCAGTTTGCCAGGGGAAGCACAGGAATGCCTTTAGAGGTCTCAAGATTGAGAAGCAGAGGGCCTGAGTGTATTTCTGTGTGAGGAGGGACACGGGGCTGGGGGTGATGCTGTTGGGGGCCCTGCGTGGGGAAAACCAGCTTGAAGAGGCAGCGAGTCTTCTCCGCGATCTGGGCCCCTTACCCACCCACCTTGCTTGAACTCTCTGAACCTCAATTTCCTCAGATACTGCATGGAAATAATAATCCCTTGTAATACGTTGTGCAGAGTAATTACCACCTATTCTGTGCACATACACTCTGACACACTCAGTTACCTTTTTTTGCACGGTAGGGAGGGAGAAAAGGAGGAAAAAGGGAAGGGGGGAGAGAGAAGCAGGGGAGGCTGGGAAGCAAGGCAGGCTGAGATCGCCTGCAGCGGCTTATTTCAGTGCTTCTGTGATTTTGAGCAGCTGACATCCTTTCCCTCTCCCCTCATTTCCCCTTTTAAACCCTTACCTTAGGAATATAGTAATTTTTAAACATCACATCTGTGGTTGTTGCATGAGGTAAGCTTGTGGGCAGGATATTAGCAAATCTCTGTACTTCGTGAATGACGGCATCTGTGTATGGCATTTGAGTTCGATGTGCAATTCGAGGCTGGGCTGACCCCACAACTTTGGTGCTCTCATCACAGACCTTTTCTGGACAAAATGCACTGATTAGAGGTGGGGGGAGAGATATTGGAACAATCTTCTCAGTTGTCCTTCCATGTGAAAACCAAACCTTAATGCTCTCTGATTTTCTGACCCATTTCTTTCTGCACTGTTTGCACTCCTGGATCTCTATTCTTGAGGCCCCGTTGGGGACCTGCATGGAGTGACACCTGCAAAGAGCTGACACCTGTTGACCGTCTCAGGAACCTTGGAGAGCAAAATCTACTTTCTTATGTCCAAAGGAAACTAAAGGCACACTGTCCTAAGGGTATAAATTAAAGGTATCCAGGGTGGCAGAATTCTGCTTTTTCCATCCCAAGAGATTTCTGAGTCTTTCCTTCAGGCAATGGCCTGAATCTTAAGAGACTTACTCTGGACTTCAGGATATCACAACATGAGCAGTAGTGCCCAGCGTAGCGTGGAGACTGTGGTCTCTGTACCAGCCGCAAACAGGTTACTAACGAGTGCCACCAAATTTTCATCACTGAAATAGGCAGTAGATGTATCTTTCTCCTGAAAGGGGAAAAGGAATCATGAGTGATGAAAAAATTTTATACTTGACAATCATAGCAGATAACCTAACATGAATTGAAAAAGCAAAAATCTTGCCATTCTTTCCTCAATAGAGTGAATTTTTTTTTTTTTTTTAAATTATGAGGATGTTGTGCAGAGTTTTCAAATAGAGCACAGCCTGGATGCTAATGATGATAAATAATTCTAACAATGGGAAAGGCTATTTGCCATTTTGGAAATTAGTTTTTGACTGAGTGATTCGAATGTGCCCAACATTGTTTCTTTAAAAAAATGGCATTAAATAATCTTTCTTGCGTTTCAAGATTTTTCAAGATTTCAATAAAAGGAATGCTGTACGAATTCTAAAAGCTAACATTCAAGGTCTTCTATATATCTTGGTTTTTTTGTTTGTTTGTTTGTTGTTTGTTTTTTAGAGAGTGATGTGAAAAGCAGTGAAAAATATTCAAGAACAGAAAATGTACTAAATAGCATTCTTGGTAAGGCACAAATCTACCATTATTAACTTAATTGAATCTAATGATTTTTCTTCTTTGCAAGAACTATCTTTCCTCCAGATGCTATTAATTAAACTAAATAATAAACAATATGATAAGGTATCACCATTACCTCCTGCTGGCTGACCAAAAGGCATCAGTGAAACTTCTTGGATCATTTTTGTCAATGTCATGCTGATGATCTAGGAAGGTCATCCTTATAAAAGCAAATAATTCATCTCTCTTCCTGAGTACTGTCTTAGGACTTTTTAGGAGGAACCCCCAAACTGGAAACATATTGAAAAGCTGAAAGAATAAAAAATTAACAAAGTAAGTTAAATACACACATGTTATGCACGCAGTAGTGGGAATGACACCATTATTTCTGGAAGGATTATAGAATAGCACCCCATTTAGACTTCAGTTTTATCTTGACTAGCTGTCAGACTGACCTGGGCAGCATGATTTCCTCACTTAGTGGAGTTAGGTAACTTACAATGAATATTGGTATGGTTTATAGTAAGTTCTATGTACCCAGAGTATTTTGCATATTATGCCGGTAGTAACACATCTACTCAAAGGTTAGGGCAGCCGTGAAAACAATATTGGCTTTTTGGTTAAGGCTATAAATGTAAGTGTTTTTCCTGCAAACTCCTAGGTGATTCCAGATCAAATCATTTTAGTGCCATGTAGCACTGTCACCTTACCACTGATGTTTCTTTGTAGGATTGGAATAATCATTTTTGTTATTTAGATCTAGCTTACTGTGTCGAGGGTCCCTAGAGAAGCACTATATAATCTAATAATCCCTAACCCTTAGAAAGTTCAGGAAGAACTTCACTGTTGGCTAAATTTGGTGTGTTTCTTGGTATATTCATGTATGTGAGAGATAAGCTCTTTATATATTTCATCAGATTCTCAAAGTGGCCCCTAACCACCCAAGTGACCTAATAAATACCGAAGAAAAAAGGCCACACCTAAAGTTAGACATAGTTGGGTGCCTGGATGGCTCAGTCAGTTAAGCGTCAGACTCTTGGTTTTAGCTCAGGTTATGATCTCTGGGTCCTGGGTTCAAGCCCTGCTTCAGGCTCCCTGCTCAGCAAGGAGTCGGCTTGAGATTCTCTCCCCCTCCCACCCCCCGCCCCGACTTGCATACTTGCTCGCACTGTCTATATTTCAAATGAGTAAATAAATAAAATTGTTTTAAAAATTCTGTTTAAGGATTGAGCTATTTATGTACTTATTTTTAATTTACTTAAATTCAATTAATTAACACATAACGTATTGTATGTTTTAAAGGTAGAGGTCAGTGATCCATCATCAGTCTTAAATAACACCCAGTGCTCACATACCCTCCTTAATGCCCATCACCCGTTACCCTAACCCTTAACCCCTGTCTCCTCAAGCAACCCTCTATACCCTAAGATTAAAAATCTCTTATGGGGGGCGCCTGGGTGGCTCAGTGGGTTAAGCCGCTGCCTTCGGCTCAGGTCATGATCTCGGGGTCCTGGGATCGAGTCCCACATCGGGCTCTCTGCTCAGCAGGAGCCTGCTTCCTCATCTCTCTCTCTCTCTCTCTCTCTGCCTGCCTCTCTGCCTACTCGTGATCTCTCTCTGTCAAATAAATAAATAAAATCTTTAAAAAAAAAAAATCTCTTATGGTTTGTTTCCCTCTCTGGTTTCATCTTATTTTTCTCTCCCTTCCCCTATGCTCCTCTGTTTTGTTTCTTAAATTCCACATGAGTGAAATCATATGATAATTATCTTTCTCTAATTAACTTAAAAAAATAGACATAGTTGCCTGTGCCAGGGTTCCCCCACACCTATATTTAGAGTACACCTGTACTTGTAGTAACAGAACCTAAATTATTCCAAAGTGAAATAATATTGTCTGTTGTCAGTTGTGCTATTGAAAATGGGAACTGGGGCCCCTGGGTGGCTCAGTTCGTTAAGAATCTGCCTTCAGCTCAGGTTGTGATCCCAGAATCCTGGGATTGAACCCTGCAGTGGGGAGGGAGCCTGTTTCTCTCTCTTCCTCTGCTGCTCCCCCTGGTTGTGCTCTCTCGCTTTCTCTGTCAAATAAATAATATAATCTTAAAAAGGAAAGAAGGAAAGAAAGAAAGAGAGAGAATGGGAACTATTTGACAAGGCACTTAGTCCTTACATTCTAGAAGACAGCCACTTTATTGCTAGTTTTCCTTTGTTTAAATACCCTCTTCTAAGTGAATTCTACTGAGTGTTCCTTATTCATTCATGGCTTATCCCACAGGTGATGCATAACCAGTGGTATGGGTAAAAGATGAATGGCCAAAATTGTGAAAATTTGCTGAAGTCACAAACTGAACTATTTATTGGTGTGACACAATATTTATTGGTGACACAATAACATTAGCAACAGAAGCATTCACTACTGTTTTGACCTCAAAGGGCTTTCCTACAAAAGAATTCATTAATCAGATTAGGAATACTCACATAAACAGTATTAAACCAGTTCTGGAATGATGGGGAAAAACTGTCAACTAAAGGTTTCATAAAGGAGCAAGATTATTGGTGACCATGCCTTTTAAGGAAAGGTGAGACTAGATGAACCTTGAAAAGTGTCCAGAATTTGGTTTAAAGTTTGCCAGAAGGCAAACTAAAAGTATTGATGTCGAGGAAAATCTACATTTGGCTCAGTTAAAGAAATTAAAATGTGACAGGTGAGGGCCATTTCAGTGTGTGTAGCAAGTGTTAATGCATAACATCTGAGAAAATATCAACCTAGAAGTCTACCATCAAGTTCATAAATTTAAAAGAAGATATCTAGATGATTAAAATGATTCTACTTGAAATAATCTCATCTAGAGTCTCTTGTTTTAGCCTCTTCTGTTACTGGGACTTGTCTTCTTCAGCATCATTGAAAATTATTTAGATCATTAAACATACATTAGTGGATGTACATTTATTTTTGGCAACCAGAATGCTAAGATTTACTTTCAACATGAGCACCTACCTTAATGTGGAGGCTGAAAGCTTGGGGGAATTTCTGTAGGGAATATGGTTCCTTTTTAGCTTATAAACATATGCTAAAAGCATATAAATATATACTTTTTAGCATATAAATTGAGGATGTTTTAGATACTATGTACACAAAGACTTGAGAAATTAATGTTTGTTAGAAGCTTAACACTGCAGAGAGAAAAGATATTTTCCTGTAAGTACTTTCTCCAAACTGCTGATGGGCTCTCTCTCTGTGTACAGAGACTGCTAACTTAGCACATGGGTCCCCAAGCTTTCTGTTTCTTGTCTGTATTCATTTCAAGTTTGCCTGCCTTTGACCTTTTCTCTTCCTGTTGCTACCTGCATCCATGAAGATAATATTCAGATGGACATTTTTTAGTAAGGAATGAGCTCAATTTATTAAGAAAAAGAGAAATTAAAATATTAGATAGATAAAATATTAAAATAATATGGAATTAACTGTATATCATTTAAAGAGATCAGAAATACACCTGTTCCTGAAGAACAGTTAGAGATGGAAGGAAGCAAAAGAGACCTGACAAGTGGACATGATGCGTGTGTCAGGATTTTCTTTTGCTATTCAGGGCATTAATGGGACAATTGCAAAATCCAGCCAAATAAGTTTAGGGGATTACTGAGTCAATACTAATTTCCTGAGTTTTGAAAATCGTACTTTGGGAATGTGAGAGAATGTGTTTATTTCAAGGGATCTCATTGATGTGTTTAGGAATAAAGAGAGAGCATGTCTCCAAAGCACTTTCAAACAGCTTAGAAAAAGACAGCAAGAAAGAAGGCAAACGTAAAATGCTGACATTTGGGAAATCTTACAGAAGAGCATGATTTGGGGAATTATTTGTAAAATCTTAGAATTTTCCTACAAGACTGAAATTATGTCTATGTAATAAAATGTAGCATTTGGCGGGACACCTGGGTGGCTCAGTGGGTTAAGCCTCTGCCTTCGGCTCGGGGCATGATCTCAGGGTCCTGGGATCGAGCCCTGCGTGGGCTTCTCTGCTCAGCAGGGAGCCTGCTTCCCCCCTCTCTCTCTGCCTGCCTCTCTGCCTACTTGTGATCTCTCTCTCTCTGTGTCAAATAAATAAATAAAATATTAAAAAAAATATATAGCATTTGGCTTCTTCCTCAGGAAAATAAGACATGTTTTCGTTCATTCTACGCACCTCTCTGAGACTCGAAGCTGCGTATGAGATGCTGGCATTCCTCTAAGATCCTGTCTTCTATGAGCCGCTTGCCCATTCCAAAGTTCCGTAGGGTGGTTAGGCTGAACCTTCTCATAGTTTTCCAAGTTTCACCATGAGAGAAGACAATTCCTTATAATGAGTAAAGTGTTTGAAAGTTATGTCCACAAGGTTTTTAATATTTAATTTGCAAGGACAAGTAAAAATTTGAGAGGCTTTCTTCTCCCTGTTGGAAGTAAGAGGCTTCTCTTTCACTCAGAGCATTTACTTTAGAAGACTTATATTTTTCCCATTTTTAAATCGTATATAGATAATCATATCATACACATATGACATATATCACATATAAGTCCTTCTGAAAATATGAATAGGTCTTTTGTCAACGTTGTGACCTAGCAATGGCTTTCTTGGCGGCCTGGGGGCCACCTATTCAGAATATAAACATCGAGGAAGAGAGTGCCCCTTTCTCCCAGTTTCTGTGTAAGGGTAGAGCCTCACTTTGGTGGGTGCCTTGCCCCAAATTGCAAAACTACCTCCTATCATAAAGATATGAGGACTTTATTATTCTTTTGTATACAGACAATTAACACAGATGGTCACCCCGATTACTGGGTGTATCTAGGATGAACTATGGGTGACAAATGGTGCTGCCAAGCCCTTTTAGTTATTGAGGACTAGTTATTGTTTTTCCTGAGAACATTTTTGTAATGGGTTGAGTCTGCTTGATTGTATAACAGAGTGAAATTTGTTTTTGTCTTTGCAAGTTCTTAGTGGATTATCTGTGATACACATCCCATCTTGGTTTGATGCTTATTCAACAATAAAATTGTCTTCTTTTTCTATTACATTTGTGGAGAGGAGGATTTCTGGGTTGGGAGAAGATTTCGGTTTTAGTTCTATTTCTCTGACAAATTTGTTAAACAAATCCTGAGTCTCTACTATAAGCTTGCATCATGCTAGGTGTGGTTAAGGGACTGATGAACATTAGAAAACAAAGTCTTTTTTGCTAGGGAAAGATTTGGACTACAGACACAAGACTCACCCAAGAAAAAAGTTAGGAGTAAATTATTACCAAGAGGTGTAGCCAAGCTCCCACACTGGTGCTCTACATACTAATTTTAGGCACATGTGTTGCTGTAGCACAGAGTAGGTGTGTGATAAATATTTATTAACTATAATAGCTATGTGAATTTGTGCATAGCTAAAGGAAATAATAAACAAATTCTTAGAAGAGTTGGGGTATACGCTAACTTATAGAAAAATAAGGAAAGAAAGGATTGCCAAAGTTGCCCATATTTTTCCACAGTCAGTTTGTGGTGATGGTGGCATTATTCCTTGTGTTTCAGTCCCTAACCCTGGCCCTTCCTCCACTGGCATTTTTCTCATTTTTCTATGGAGGTTCCAGACACAGAAGAGGTCTTTCTGAGTTGGAAATAGGAATAGTTTCTTAAAATAGAAATCAGAATAAACTAAGGCAACCTAGGTGTTGGAAATGGGATAGCGCCATCCCTGCCAGTCCCAGCATGAACTTCAAAACACTGAGAGAGATCTCTCCAGTGCAGCTGCTGCCACTTCATGGGAGATTAAGACTTCCTTTGAAAGGACCCTGGCGAAGATTAGATTCTGCTCTCATTCAGTTCTTAAATTAATAGAATGTCATTCTCTCTGTGGATCCTGTGGTGAATAAAACTCTTTTGTAATAAATATGTGACTCTTCAAACTATCTCATGTTAATATTTAAAGATTTACATTTGAGAAACCAGTAGTAGAACATGAAAGGCCTGCAGACATCTCTATATCTTTAAGGGCATAGTGATAGCTCAGCCATGTCATTGTGGAGATCATCAATTTAGCATTATAAGAAATGGAAGTTTATTTATTTATTTATTTACTTTCTTACTTATTTATTTGTTATTTTTTGAAGATTTTATTTATTTATTTGACAGAGATGAGAGAGCACAAGCAAGGGGAGCAGCAAAGGGAGCAGCAGGCTCCCCACTGAACAGGGAGCCTGATGCAGGAATCAATCCCTGGACCCTGGTATCAGGATCTGAGCCAAAGGCAAATGCTTAACCAACTGAGCCACTTAGGTGTTCCTAGAACTTCTAAAAACTGGCACCCAGGGCACCTGGGTGGTTCAGTTGGTTAAGTGTCTCTGGCTTCATCTCAGGTCATGATCTCAGGGTCCTGGGATTGGGCCCTGCATTGGGATCTCTGCTCGCTCAGCAAGAAATCTGTTTCTCCTTATCCCTCTGCCACTAGCCCCTTTCCCTACTTGTGCTTGCTCTCCCTCTCTCTCAAATAAGTAAAATCTTAAAAACAACAACAACAACTTGGCACCAAAGTTTAAAATATCTGTAAGTTACATGGCAAAATATTAAGATGAAGTAATATTCCAAAATGGTCTAATGCTAAAGAAAATACTAAATTTTTCCTCTATTTATACAAAATGGTTTAAAGAATGCTTTTACCCATTTGGGTAGATTACTAGACAGGGTGTGGGGTGGAGAACGAATCATTTTCTCTTTGAACAAAAAGTAATTTCCCTATGACCAGTTAAGTCACTTAAAAAGAAAGACTGCTTGATTCTTAAAATGATTTGCTGAGGAAAAAACTGTTGGATTTGATATTGATATAAATTAAAATGATTTTGTGTATAATCATAGCATCAGTGAGTAATATTTGAAGTATTATGGAAAAAAGCAGAGATGCCAGAGGGAAGAGACAAAACGTGTCCCCATTTCTAGAAGGAACAGAAGAAGATAGATCCCAGGGGCTAAAGACCAGGGACTGAATGATCTGTTGTTCTTCAATGTTGATTTTATGAGATGTTAGTATGAATTCTAAGTAAAGGAAATGTAGGTAGGGGCGCCTGGATGGCTCAGTGGGTTAAAGCCTCTGCCTTCGGCTCAGGTCATGATCCCCGGGTCTTGGAATTGAGCCTCACATCAGGCTCTCTCCTCGACAGGGAGCCTGCTTCCTCCTCTCTCTCTCTCTGCCTGCTTCTCTGCCTACTTGTGATCTCTGTCAAATAAATAAATAAAATCTTAAAAAAAAAAAAAATGTCTCAAGGACTGTTGTGGTAAGTGTGTGTGTGTGTGTGTGTGTGTGTGTGTGTGTGTAGTTCAATAGAATATTACTCAGGCATATAAAAGAATGATATCTTGCCCTTTGAACAATATGAATGGAACTAGAGGGTATTATGCTAAGTGAAATTAGCCAGAGAAAGACAACTACCACATGATTTCACTCATAAGTGGAATTTAAGAAACAAAACAGAGGAACATATGGGGATGGGGAAGAGAGAGGGAAAAAAGTCATAAGAGACTCTTAACAGTAGAGGACAAACTGAGGGTTGATGAAAGGAGGTTGGGGGGGACCTAACTGGGAGATGGATACCAAGGAGATGCTTGTAATCAGCCCTCATGTCGTAGGTAAGTGAGGAATCCCTGATTTCTACTCCTGAAACCAATATTACACTGGATGTTAACTAATTAGATTTCATGTAAAAAGAAAAAAAAAAAAAAGAAATGTTGCAAGGACTTATAAGTGTGAAGACTGAATTAAATAAAAGTATGTAGACTTTTGGTGTTTTTCTCAGAGGTTTTAACATCCCATTAGGCACTCCAGAGTTCAGAGAGGCCTTTATTATGTAGTTTTCTCAAATTCACTTCAGTGACACTGGTTTTTGCATAGAACATCTACTAGTATCTCAAAGAACAAGATGCTGGAGAAGGATAGTGTGAGAAATGCTTTTTCAAAAAGTTGCTGAAGCATTAAAATGGCTTAGTAGTATTTACTAGATACCAATATTAGTTCACTAAAAATAATGTCAAGATGAAACCATTCCCATTTTTAGAGTTATTAAATGAGCATTAAATGGTTATTGTAATAAAGAGTTATTATATTAGTGGACTGACATAACAGTATAACATCCGGATTTCCTCAAGGCATTTATCTAAGACACACAAAAGCAAGATACAACAACTTTATCCAGCTGAAAATATGGTTCAATATTATTTTAACACTACTGCTATTGTATTTTTTGATGGATCAGTGGCAATCATTAGACTGTGACCTCTTAAGCTGATGGCCTCTGTTCTCTTTGTATTTCCGTAGTGCTGACTATACTTTCCACATAGTTTCTGGCTAATAATTATTTGTTTAATAGAATTATCATGTACAATGAGAATAAAACCATAAACATAAATTTTCCCCTCAGTAAATTCTATTTGTGTGATGTATATTGATGAAGGGAAAATTAAATCATGAAAGGAATTATTAAAGATAATATGGTGCAATTGATTTAATAATTTTAACTATAAGGATATATCTTAAGCTTAGAGTTTATTATATTTTCCTTCAAAAAGTCTTTCAAATATAGGCACTTGAGATCGTTCCCCAAACTGTTCACAGTAATTGACCAGAGCATCTTTCACTGTCTCATATCCAGAGAGAACCACCACCTTCTTTGGACCCATTTGGATGCTGTAAATGGAGCCATATTTCTGGGAGAGTTTAAGTGTATAAAAAAAAGAGAAGCAGCTAAAACATGGTATCGTAATAAAAAATGAACTAGATCTTGATCTTTGAAAATTTAATTCTGACCAATTAATCAGTTTTATATTCTTGTGAAATGACAATACTTGACTAGTTCACTAAAGATACTCTTTGGTTGCTATACCTGTTTAAGCCATAATTATTATGATCATCCACTGATCGTCCTTTGCTCCATTTTGTTTTGGGATTTCCAGTAGCAGGGCTCTGACATCATGGAATTGACTCCTAGTTTCTCTCTATTATATTTTTGTCTGGTCTCAGAGAATGCCCAACCCGGGCTATAGGAAGACAAAGCACTTCCTAACCAACACACTTGACTATCTGACCACCATATTCATGCCCTATTCTTTGTGGGATGCTGTAACCACAGTAGGTCCAAGTTAGTTCTGCACTACTACGAGACATTTTGTACTATAAAGAAAGCATTCAATTTTCTTTGATAATGAAAAATAACAAGAGTGATCATATATTGCTTCCTAACTATATTGACAGTATCTCTTTTAATGCACATTGTAAACCAAAATAGTAGATGTTATCATCATTTCCATCACATAGGCAAGGTACAGTGGCCTCAAGAAATAGTAGATTACAATGCTTAAAAAGCATACACATGGAGCCTTGTCATCTGCAGAGCTTGTGGTTTTTACCCAACTAAGGTTTAGGTAAAAATGAGAAATGGACTTCTAACATTTCTTCCTTTAGGAAACTTGACTTTGGAAAATAACATTATAATGCAACACTCATGCACTGTTGGTGGGAATGTAAATTGGTGCAGTCACTATGGAAAACAGTATGGAAGTTACTTAAACAATTAAAAATAGAAATACCATATGATTCAGTAATTTCACTGTTGGGTATTTGCCCCAAGGCAATGAAACATTAGTTTGAAGGTATATGCACTGTTCTGTTTATTGCATGATTATACAACAGCCAAGATATAGAAGCAACCCAGGCATCCATCAATGGACAAATGACAATGGACAAATAAATACAGAAGATATAACACACACACACACACACACACACACACACACACACAGGCATGCACATGCACACAGAAGACTATTAGCCATCAAAAAGAATGAATTATTGCTATTTGCAATTACATGGATGGACCTAGAAGATATTATGTTAGGTGAAACAAATTAGAGAAAGACAAATACCAAACGATTTTACTTATAAGTGGCATTTAGAAAAACAAAACAAATGATCAAAAGGGGGAAAAAAGAGAGAGAGACAAACCAAGAAACAGATTCTTAATTATGGAGAACAAACTGATGGTTAACAGAAGGAAAGTAGCTGAGGGATGTGTGGACAGAAAAAGGGGATTAAGAGATATAAACTTCCAGTTATAAACAATCAAAGAGATGAAAAGTATAGCATAGGGAATATAGTCTATGATATTTTAATAATGTTATTTGGTGACAGGTGATGATTACAAAAACCTTGAATTTAAAGAATCACATTAAGATTGTAAAAGGGTTCAATAACTTAGGAAGATAATAGAATTTAAATTAATGTTACAGGTAAGTAAAAATTAAAATAGGAATTTGAGTCTGTGAAGACAGTTTCTCAGGTGTGAACCACAACATATACATTGGGTAAAATGTCAGGTTTCAGAAAAGGAACAAAAATTACCAAGGTATATTTTGAGAAAAAAATGTATACATAGGCTCAGAAGAAGTGATGAAAAGACATTTCATAGGTGAAATTAACACAGAACAGTAGGACAGAAGTAGAAATGATAAAAATTGAAGATCTAAATAGTAAAGGGATTAGGCTGGTTAATATGTAAGCAAAAAAACAGGAATGTTAGGAAACAAATAGGATTGGGCACATGGAATTAGATGAAAACTTTGTTGAGAGATCTTATACTCCTGAGGAGTCAACCTATCATGTGACCTTTGAGTATAGATGAAAGCCGTCAAGTAGCATTAAAAGATCAGAAAATGAAAGTCACTAGTAAAATTTAATTTCTCTGAGTCACATATCTGTGGAATGGAGATAAAAATATCATCCCTATTTCCCTTGGAGGGTGGTTGTAAGGAATAAGTGAAATCCTTGCAGTCCTTTGTAAACTAAGAAGTACAATATGAATATTAGATGACGGTGATGATGATGATTGTGTTATCCACAGAGGCAAAGTAATGGTTTTCTCTTCAGTAGATCTCCTGTTATGGTTTTCAAGCTTAGAATTTATAGAACATAGCAGAACTCAATATTAATTATCTGCCCTTTGCTCTTAAAAATAGGAATTTATGGCCAAAAGCAAATTTTAAATATTATATTTTTGTTCTTCCCTCCCTTCCTCCCTCCCTCCCTCCTTCCTTTCTCTCTCTTTCTTTCTTTCCTTGTTTCTTTCCCATCTTGCTTCCTTTCCTTTCTCTTCCTTCTTTTCTTTCCTTTCTTTACTCCCTTTCATTTCCTTTCCTCTCCTCTCCTCTTGCCTTCTTTCCCTTCCCCTCTCTTCCCCTCCCCTCCCTTCCATTCCTTTTCTTTCCTTTCTTCCTTCCATCCCTCTATCTTATTCCACAATCAAGAATTGTAAAATCTTTGAAGTGGAAATTAGAGAAATTTGTCCAATATTTGGTCTAGTCCTGTAACTGTACAGACAAAGAAATAGAGATTAAATTTTTATATAAATTTACACAGCTAATTAATGACAGTCAATTTTGAGTCTCAGTTGCTGGGATCATACTGTTGATTGTGCCTTCCATAGACCCTCTTTTTAATAACAATTAAAAGTTTCTAGAGTAAGACTATAATCATAATCAGTTCCTTTATAGAGAAATATGTAGGACATAGAATATGGATAAAGAATATGGAATATGTAGATCAAAGTGTCTGAAATAAGGGATACAGATCATAAATATTTCAGGGTAAAATACCACATTAAATAATAGAAATATATTTATTAATATTTTTCTATATCCAAATTTAAAAGAAACTGAACATTAAATAAAACAGCTCAATTAACTTTGAATCCTATTTAATTACTTCATTATACATATACAAACCAGTCATAAGTGTATGTGCATGCTAATAAACTCATGAGGGTAAGAATGAGGGTAGAAAATTATGAATAAGTAAGAAATGAACAATCATTTTTTACCTCCAGCATAGTTTGATATGGCCTCTTCAGATTGAGAATATGCAGATTTCCAATAATTGGCAAAGGTCTGGGTCCTGGAGGAAAATGTTGCTTGGAAGCTTTAGTCATGAAGATTTTAATATTGAAAAGAAAAATGAGAAGCAGTCTCAGAATTGGAACTATGACAGAAGAGTCAAACCCACTCATTATCTTTAAGTAGAAGTAATTGTCAAGATAATAGAAATGTTTGCAATTGCAACCAGGCAGAATTAGCAGCTTCCAGTGCAAATCAAAAACATGAAGGCATTGCTCATCATATTTGCCCTATCTTCTATTCAACCATCTATTTTCTTTTTTTTTAATTTATTTTTTATTTATTTTCGGCATAACAGTATTCATTATTTTTTCACCACACCCAGTGCTCCATGCAATCTGTGCCCTCTATAATACCCACCACCTGGCACCCCAACCTCCCACCTCCCCCCACCACTTCAAACCACTCAGATTGTTTTTTCAGAGTCCATAGTCTCTCATGGTTCACCTCCCCTTCCAATTTCCCCCAACTCCCTTCTCCTTTCTAACTCTCCATGTCCTCCATGGAATTGACTCTCTCTGCTTGACTTATTTCACTGAGCATAATCTCTTCCTGTCCCATCCATGTTGCTGCAAAAGTTGGATATTCATCCTTTCCAACACGTTGTTTCCTGTCTTGTTAATTTTGGCCATTCTAACTGTTGTAAGGTGATATCTCAATGTGGTTTTAATTTGACTCTCCCTGATGGCTAGTGATGATGAACATTTTTTCATGTGTCTGATAGCCATTTGTATGTCTTCATTGGAGAAGTGTCTGTTCATATCTTCTGCCCATATTTTGATATGATTGTCTGTTTTGTGTGTGTTGAGTTTGAGGAGTTCATTATAGATCCTGGATATCAACATTTTACACTAACAATGAAAATAAAGAAAGGGAAATTAGAGAATCGATTCCATTTACTATAGCACCAAGAACCATAAGATACCTGGGAATAAACCTAACCAAAGAAGTAAAGGATCTGTACTCGAGGAACTACAGAACACTCATGAAAGAAATTGAAGAAGACACAAAAAGATGGCAGACCATTCCATGCTCTTGGATTGGAAGAATAAACATTGTTAAAATGCCTATACTGCCTAGAGCAATCTATACTTTTAATGCTATTCCAATCAAAATTCCACCGGTATTCTTCAAAGAACTGGAGCAAATAGTCAAAAAATTTGTATGGAATCAGAAGAGACCCCGAATTGCTAAGGAAATGTTGAAAAACAAAAATAAAATGGGGGGCATCACATTACCTGATTTCAAGCTTTACTACAAAGCTGTGATCACCAAGACAGCATGGTACCAGCATAAAAACAGACACATAGACCAGTGGAACAGAGTAGAGAGCCCAGATATGGACCCTCAACTCTATGGTCAAATAATCTTCGCCAAAACGAAAAAATATACAGAGGAAAAAAGACAGTCTCTTCAATAAATGGTGCTGGGAAAACTGGGCAGCTATATGTAGAAGAATGAAACTCGACCATTCTCTTACACCGTACACAAAGATAAACTCAAAATGGATAAAAGACCTCAATGTGAGACAGGAATCCATCAGAATCCTAGAGGAGAGCATAGGCAGTAATCTCTTTGATATCAACCACTGCAACTTCTTTTAAGATATGTCTCCAAAGCCAAAGGAAACAAAAGCGAAGATGAACTTTTGGGACTTCATCAAAATCAAAAGCTTCTGCACAGCAAAGGAAACAGTCAAGAAAATAAAGAGGCAACCCACGCAATGGGAGAAGATATTTACAAATGACAGTACAGACAAAAGGTAGATATCCAGGATCTATAATGAACTCCTCAAAACCATCTATTTTATAATTAAAATGAATTCAGCCCTACACGGTATGCTTGCCTTATTCAGCTCCTTCCCCCTTCTCTCTTTTCACTTCTCAGTGCAACCTGCTTTCTCCAGTTGAGCCTGGAGAAGGGATTTTCTCTTCATGTAAAACAAGGATTTGTCTTGAAATTTCAGAGAAATACAAGATGTTCAACCTTCAGTGTGAAATCTACACTTTCACAATAAAAAGAATTGTATTGTTTGCTAGGATACCCCGTGATCCATGTGTGTTTGGTCAAGTATCAGTGTCACACCAAGAATGTCAAGGCTCTTATACAATAAGTTCTCACCCTTCCACTCTCCTAAGAGTTTCATAGGAGTCTCAGTGCCAGGGAAAGAGCGTCGGTTTTTAAGTTGAGGGCCTGTGCAGATCCTAGCAGGTGACACATCCTCTTTGAGCCTTAGTTTCATTTTAAGCTGAGAGAAATAAATTGTTAAATTGTTGCAATGAGTCAGAAATGAACAGATAAAAAGCTCCTAACAGAGACTTAAAATTCACTGCCTGGCATTCCTCATTTTTTCCCTTTTTCTCTCCTGGTAAGCTTTCTCACTTGTTTATGTCTGTATTTGTTTACGTCTGTATTCTTTTCTATAATTTTGTTTTTTAAATCTTGCTGTCATCAAATTATCCACCTTTTTGTACTAATGACTCCCTCTTTTTAAAAAAAAAAAAAGATTTTATTTATTTATTTGTTAGAGAACACAAGCAGGGGGAGTAGCAGGCAGAGAAGCAGGTTCCCAACTGAGCAAAAAATCCCCCATGTAGGCCTTGATCCCGGGACCCTGGGATCCTGACCTGAGCTGAAGGTAGACACTTAATCGAGGTGTCCCTGTGCTACTGACTTTACCATGGGACTATAACCCATTCTACTTGATTTGCTCAAGAAAGAAATATTTATTTCTCCTTTTTGTGTTAGAATGACTCTGAATAACAGCACTCATTTAATAGATTAAATTGAATTTTTTTTATATATCACCTTGTTGATAACAATATTTCCTCAAGTTTTCTAGAAGTTGCCATCATGTTCTATATTTACTTTTTAGTTTATCATTTGGTGTCTTCAAGGAATTTAAAATTATTGAAAATAAAGACTCCATTTTCACCCTCTCTCCCCAGTTGTGGGATCTCCAATGTTTAGAAAGAACAGTGCCTGGCACTAAAGGAGCTTAAATTAGTGAATAAATGAAGGTGCAAATAAGTGATTGAAGTCTTCTGAATATTTTATTTCTCGAGAGTCATTCCTAGTAACTTAGAATTTGGGGAATCCAATGACTGTGTCTAACAAAATTCTGTGATTCCATGATTTTGTAGGTAAGTAAACTGGGACCAAGAGAGTTCAGGTTTGTATTTAATTCCGATTCAGTAGAGCTGCAATTAGGACTTAAGTCTGGTCCTTCACAACACTCATTATACCACATGGCTTAATGCCATGATATTAAATGTTCTGTACACAGCTGTTTGACTTCTCTGCCTGGCATGGCTGTGGGGTGCAGGAACACAATCCTAATTAGCCCTGTCTGGCAGGCAACAATGAAAACCTTCTTGAACCAAGTCTTGAACTTGGGAATAATATAAAAGAGGCAGCCATAGGCACAAAAGAATGAGCAGTATTTCTTTGTGTGGAAAGTAACTGTTAGTTTCAGAGCCATCTTTTCAATGGCATCCACATTTAACTGTGCTACTGTCAAATAGGGTCCTTTCCTAAAACAAAGAGCAGAGGGAGAGACAAAGAGTCCAATCAGACCCAACAGGGTATGTCAGGAATTAAAATCACTTGTAGAGGATCATTTCAAATTGCTGTATAATAACAGGCAATACAGTATATAATCATAGATCCTAGTGATGTTATTATTATCCCCATATTTCAAATGAGGAAATTGAAGCTTTAAGAAATGACCAGGGGGACCAGGGTGGCTCAGTTGGTTGAGTGTCCAACTCTTGGTTCCAGCTCAGGTCCGGCTATCAGGGTTGTGAGATCCAGCCCTGCCTCAGGTTCCATGTCAGAGGAGAACCTGCTTGAAATTCTCTCTCTCCCTCTCCCTCTACTCCTCCTCCTGTTCGTGCTCTCTCTCTCTCTCTCAAATAAATACATACATCTTAAAAAAAAAAAAAATGTGACGCAATCTGTCCATGGTCCTACAGTTGATAAGTGAGAGAATTCAAGTTTTCCTGATTCCAAAGCTCTTATTTCAGGAGAAAGTGTACAGGTTATTAACACGCTTTTATATTGATGGGGAATGGAGAATCATCCCTCAAGGAAGATAATTTTGATAACCTACAATATGATTGTTTATTATTATTATTACTGAGAGTTCACTATGTATTCCAATATAATCTATGGTATTTAACTTCTGGGCCTAAGGAGGGTCTAAAGCATGTTACACAGCTCTTGATGTGTAATGTATGGCATAATGAAAAAAAAAGTGACCTTTGACACCCACCAGATATAAATTTGAATTCCGATTCTGCTTTTTATTTTGTTGCTTGTGGCAAGCTACTTAAAGTCCGTGATTCAAAAGGAAGGGTTATTCATCTAGAGGACTTATCGAAGTTAAAATAAATATACGAAAGCAATCTGACTTATTGACCATTTATCTGCCTTTGTTGATGATTGGGCATATTTTCTATATTTAGAGGGCACTGGATTACAGGGTACCCAAATTCCTACTTAAAAGATGAGGGCAATCTCACCCCCAAAATTTGTTCCATTCTGGTGGGTTGTTAATGAAAATTATGTAAATAGTTGATTCTTTATAAAATGTACTATTATTATTAATCTGCACACTTACCTCTCTCACTGCAACCAAGGTGATAGCCATGATTCTCTTAGTATTTCACTTAGGAAGTCAATTCTGCGAACCATCTATAGGACAGAATGTCAAACTTTTCCAAGATTATTTCTTGGGAATCAAATAAAATGAGAGTATGGGCTATCCAGTAATCTGTAAGTATAGAAAAATGTAATAGTTTATTCATAAAGATGGCCACCTGGTCAATGAATTAGGACCCTTGAATATATTTCTTTAGTTCTGATAAAATCCCTAGATGAACAATGTATAGTCTCATATCCTCTCCTGCCTGAGGGGAGGCATCTCAAAATGTATAGTCAACAGCCTAAAGATTGTTGACGGAAACAAATACTGGTAAAGCCTGAAAACTGGTAAATTTTCAACAAACTATCTGTAATTACAGTCAGTAATTATCAACTAATCTCTCAGCTTAAAATGTGAACCCAAGATGCAAAAACTTCCAGAAAGAGGCCATCAGAGTAGAACTTAAGGTTTTTAATCAAATTGATCAATCTAAATATTATTATTTTTCACTTTAAGTGATTTTGGAATGGACAAGGCATAAAGATAACAAAAACATTGTTTTAGTGCCTCAGAGTTGAACTAGGCGGAAGGGCTTTCCTCAGGAAGAGAGTCTCCCTGAGATCCCAGAGTGTGAAGGGGTGAAATGGGTCAGGGAGGGGCAACATTTTTCTGACAACTGCATAATGACTTGAAAGAAATGCCTCCTAAGGCAATGAAAGAGAAAAAGAAAGAAAAAAACAAGGAAGAAAATGAGAAAGAACTAAAGGAAAGAAAGAAAAATATTTTAAGTGCGATGATAGCAGGGCATGATGTGATAGTAGCTCAGAGAATATTCTGCCTGAGGTGAGTCCATTCTCAGGAGGACTTGTGTGCTGGCTCAAGCTGGAGGCAGACCAATGTTCAGGGGCCTAGAGGTAGGAGAGAAGCTTAACGAAGTTTGGCTAACAAACATTTTGTGCTGATTGATCAGTGGGATGAGTAGGTCAGACTATAATTTAATGAGGCTAAAGGGGAATTTGGAAGGTCTGTGTCTAATTTTGTCATAGGTAAACAAGGGGATTTTTGTGAGTCTTTTCTAGTCTAATAGGGAAGGAATTTTTTTTTCCCCCCGTAAGCTCTTTTGCTTTCTGGATCATAATGGTGAGGATCTTTAACATTGGCTATTTCCAGAGTACAGGGCTTGAATAAAATTCCACATTATCAGTTCCTTGTTATCTAATGTTTGGCATGTTATTGAAAAACTTAAAAAACAGAAAAAAGAATTAGTCAGTGAAGATCCACATGTATGCCTCTATTTCCCAAACTTTTGTTGTAAGGCCAAGATCTTTTTTTGGGGGGGTGGGGGGGAGCAGTGTCTTCAGATTGAAATTTCCTATCTATTTCCTGGCATAAACGACACAAAAAGTTCATTGTCTAAGATATTCAACTTCAGGTTCATTAAATAAGATAAATAATCTTGATAAGCAATCTAAATAAGAGTCTTTCTAGATTTAGTCCTATTGTCTTATTTATACTTAATGCAAAGTCAGTCTGTTTTTGTTGTCATTGTTTTAGCAACTTGTCTTTATAGTCTTTCTGATATGTCCAACACAAAAATGAAGACTTTCGCTAATTGCGCTTATAAAAACATCAATGAGCATTGAATTTTAGAAAGGTTCCATAGAGACAAGTTACTAAAATTGCATCATTCAAAGAAGTGTTAGGTAAACTGAAAACCTACAATTGTTTGAGGTCTGAACTTTGCTCTCAGCTTCCGGGAAGTAATCTCTAAGCCCTTGGAATTTCCTGCCTGATAGAAGTGTATTTGTTTACTTGGGGGTGTTGGGTCACCTAGATAGTCTATGCTAATAATGACCTACTGTGTGGTCTTGGGCCATGTGGTAAAGCTCAACCTCTGGAAGGGTACAGACTAAGATAAACCATGTGGGTGGTCAGTCATGTCTATGTGACCAAGCTCAAATAAAAACTCTGGAAACCAAGGCTTGGTGATCTTCCTGGTTGGCATTAGTCCAGTTCACTTGACTCCCCTGGGAGAGGTCAGCTAGAAGCTTATGTCTGGAATTTTCCTGGACCTGTCCTATGGGATTTTTTTTTTTTAAACAAAGTAGTTTTTTTTGTTTGTTTGTTTCTTTTGTTTTTTAGAGATTTTATTTATTTATTTGACAGAGAAAGATCACAAGCAGGCAGAGAGGCAGGCAGAGAGAGAGAGAGAGAGAGAGAAGCAGACTCCCTGCTGAGCAAAGAGCCCGATGCAGGGCTGGATCCCAGGACCTGAGATTGTGACAGGAGCCAAAGGCAGCTGCTTAACTCACTGAGACACCCAGGCGCCCTGTCCTATGGGATTTTTTTTTCTAGCATTTGAATATTCTGCTTTGAATCTCTATTCTTTTGCTATAGTAAGCAGCAACCATGAGGATAAGTGCTTTTTCTGGAATTCTAATTCTTTTTAATAAATTATTGAACCTGAGGGTATTCTTGAGGACACCCAGACTTTGTATTTTTTAATAAATTCAATGTAGAAATTATCACTCCCATTTAGTCCACGTAAACATGAATGAATCTCTAACTGGTTGTTTTAGAAAGGCTTCATGTTGGCAAATTGCTAAAATTGGATCATTCAAACAATTATTAAGTAGGCTGGTAACATATAATTGTTTGGAAAATATGATTACAGTAATAGACTAGACAGCTTGTTTAATTCCATGAGTTGAGTAAAATAGATGTCAGTAAAAGAGAACTTCTACTACATATTAAGAAAATGATGAGAAAGCTGTTGTACCTGATTTCACTCGCTTCAGAGACATGAATTTTTAGCCAGTTATTTTGTGTGATATAATGATATCTGAAAGGGATCTTTTACTGGGAAAATTTTGAAGATATCAAAAGGATTTGCTAAGAATGATGGACTATACAAACCATAATGTGAAATACTTACAATTTACCCAACATACTTATGGCCAATAAACTCAAAATGGTGTATTGTGAGATATGATGTAAATTCTCATTTCTAGCTCATTGAAGAATTGGTGCTAATTATTAGAAAGTGCTTCTAAGAGAATAGTATTGAACTGAACTAGCTTCTACTTTGATGAGATCTGAGAGATACTTCTGTAGCTCCTAATTGTCTCAACTTACCCAATTCATGTTTTGTTTTAAGTACCTGACCTTGAGATTTTTAATCTTCCACCATGAATTTATTCAAAGAATAAGTGGAGAAGTGTTCATCAATAGGCATATATATATTTTTGCCTGCCTTTGTAATGAACTGAGTGCTGGCTACCTGTTTCGTTGGTGAAGATTGGGAGTGAAAACATCATAGTGCGGCTCACAACTGCACTATGGTCTGGACTTTGTTCCCCTATATTCCCTCCCCAAACAGCATTTGCTCTGTAAGAGGAGTGTGTTCCATGTCATCAATGTGGGCTAGTAAAATCCATTTTGGACTAAAAAGTCACTTTATGTTTGAAATCAAGGATAAAACAAAATGTCCTTAATGTATCACAGGGTAAATATCTACCACACATTGAAACAGCAACTTATAAAGTGATATTTTCAATCACTTCATGCTCTATTTTGCTTTCATTTTAGAAATTTTGGAGAAGAATGACTGGCAATTTCACCTAACTCAATATAGATGTAATCCCTGGCTCCTTCTATAAGATTAAAAGGCTTTACTGAAATGGAATTGAGTTGGGGTGCTTGGGTGACTCAGTCTCTTAAGCGTTTGCCTTTGGCTCAGGTCATGGTCCCAGGGTCCTGGGATCAAACATCGGATTGGGTTCCCTGCTCAGCAGGGCGCCTGCTTCTCCCTCTTTTCTACTCTTCCCCCTCTGCTCGTGCACTCTTACTATCTCTCAAGTAAATAAATAAAATCTTTTTTTAAAATGGGATAAAGCTAATCCCGTAATGCAAGTTCAGAAGATTGTAGGGTGATATTGTAGGGTGATAGATTGTAGGGTGATAGATCACTGTTTTTTATTCCTTAGACCAAAAAAAAAAAAAAAAAATTGACTCTTCTTCTTCCTCTTCCCCTTTCCATTTCTTCTTCTAATGAAAAACTCAGTTCTGCCACTAAAGGTAGGACTGAAAACAAGGTAGTCCTTCCCACGTGTGCTGGTGGCTTAGACCAGCACACGTTGTTGGAGCTGGAACAATGTAAGTGGATTGCTCATGGTGGAGAATCAGAGCCAGGAAGAGTGAAGACAGTGACCACATGGAAAAAGTTTGTCATAAGGGAAGGAGCGGTAAGCTAGCATCTATGTGATAAAGTATAGTGGTGAAGAGATCACCTGTCTCAAGAATGAGGCAGTGGTAGTGATGAAAGATGGGTTATATACTGGGACTTGATGAATTAAGTGCCCATATCAAGGATAAGAAGAGATAGGTTTATCCCTGGGGCTCCCAAAATAGAAGATAAGAAAATTAGAATGAATACTGGAGTGTTGGACTGGAATTAGAGACGTTTGTGTGAATTTACAGTTTTGAATAGAGTCAGTGCTGCTAGAATATGACATCATGTTCCTAAAAACTATTATATCATACAAAATCAGACAATAAAAAGGACAGGGCTTATGAAAGAAATGAGGTTGGGGCAAATACTTCATCAGTGACACATTAAAAACAAAGTTTGGAACACAGTAAAAATGCTAGCACAGTTAACATGTTAAATGGATAAGAAATACATAAATACTATGGTACTTTACATGGAAAAGGACCAGAAATTTGCTTGTAGAAGTAGGCATCAAAAAGACCGCAGCTTCGATGTCATTGAGAAGCAGTGGAAAGGAGAGTTACTTGAAATCAGAAAGTAAGTTGTACCACCAGATGAGATGGTTATGGAGAATGGCACATAAAATTAGTTGAAGTAGATGGTAGATGTTGAGTGTGTGTGTGTGTGTGTGTGTGTGTGTGTGTGTGTGTGTGTCTTCCATAAGGCAAGGCTTGGAACAACTGAATGTAGTTTTCTGTGTTCATCTGTTTCTCTCAGAGGAAATCGTGCCTAAGCAAACATGAAATTGCACTATGCTCAAATTCTGTCTTCATTATTCAGTTGTATTGGAAAAAGTCATATTATCAAACAAATGGTAAAGTAGAACTCATTGTATATACATATACATAGATAGGTATTGAAATATTTATAAATGCAAATGCACACATTGATTACACACACTTCTAACTTATATGATATTCTCTATCTCCAACCGCTGAGAGAGCCTTGGAAAGGCAGCATCCCAACAGCAATGAGCACACTTAGATCTCAGAATCTAAATACACATCTTCCTCGACTTACACTGGATTGCATCCCATATATCTATTGTAAATTGAAAATGTTATAAGTAAAAAAATGCACGCAATACACCCAACCTACTTAGTCTAGCTTACCTTACATGTGCTCAAAACACATTCATCTACAGTAGGGGACAACCATCTAACACAAAACCTATTTATAATAAAGGGTTGAATATCTCATGTAATTTGTTGAATTCTGTATTGAAAGTGAAAAACAGAATGTCTGTGTGGGGACAGAATGGTTGTAGGTGTCCTGGCTGTTCCCTCTCGTGATCACATGCCTGACCAGGAGCTGTGCTGCCACTACCCAGCATCAGGAGAGTTGATTGTACTGCCCATCACTAGCCCCTGAAAGATCATAGTTCCGAATTCAAAGTATGGTTTCTACTGAATGTGTAGGACTTTTGTGCCATTGTAAAACTGAAGAATTGTCAGTCAAGCTATCATACTTTGGGGACTGTTTGTACCAATCAAAGGAACCAGGACTTGGAGAAAAGAGTGATTCCAAAGCTGGAACAAAGCAAGTACAAGATAAGCATATGTCAGAAAAGACATCAGAACCAGTCTGAATAGTGTCCAACTGGCTAAATCTGGGACAATTTTATCGTTACAATGAATAATGACTATTATGTAAGGAGTTGAATAAAATTAGAATCCATGAGTTTCTACTGATGTAAATTAGTAATTAAAAAATTAGAAGATGGAGGAAGAGTGAAACATTTATATAGGGACATGGGACATTTCACATTGCTTTCCCATAAAACAATATTAATTACAAAAGTAAGAAGAAGGAATTTTATTTTTTTAGAGATTTTATTTATTTACTTGTCAGAAAGAAAGAAAGAGCTCAAGCACACAAACAGGGGGAGCAGCTGGAAGAGGGAGGAGCAGGCTCCCTGCTGAGCAAGGAGCCCAATGTGAGACTGGATCCCAGGATCCTGGATCCTGGAATCATGACCTGAGCCAAAGGCAGATGCTTAACCAACTGAGCTACCCAGGTGTCCCAGAACAAAGAACTTTAAAGTGGAGAAACAGGCACCTCCTTCATCAATGATCAAAATGATCATTAGTAATGGAGAAAGTTCAAAAATAAATTCTACTTGGTAGGATCCAAGGAGAAGCACGTAGTTTCACTTTTGTGATATTGCTTTGAGTTTTAGAACTTGAATCTAAGCATTAGGAAACATTGGGCAGACCCAAATGGGGGACGTTCTACAAAAAAAAAAAAAAAAAAAAACTTGGCCTATAATTTTCAAAAATGTCAAAGACATAAAAGTCAATGAGGCTGAGGCACTGTCACAGATGAAGAGCTGGAGAGAATAACAAGTAAATTCAAAATGTGATTCTGAACTGGATTTTTTATAGCAAAGCTCATCATTAGGACATTTGGTGAAATTTGAATGAGGGTCTCAGGATTTGATAGTTGCTATGGACTGCATTATGCCTCCCCAACAAACCAAATTTAAATGTTGGAAGCCCTAACCCCCAATGTGATTGCATCTGGAGATAGAGCGTTGAGCAGGTGATTCAAGTTACATGAGGTCATAAGGACAGGATCCTAATCTGATTGGACTATTGGCTTTAAAGGACAGAAAGAGATCTCCTTCTCCCTCTCCCTGTACTTCTCTCCTCTCTCCCTCTACTCACACCCAGGAAAGACCCAGTGAGGACACAGAGAGAAGGCAGCCATCTACAAGCCAGGAAGAGCTTGCTCCCCAGGAACCAAACAGAATGACATTTTGATCTTGGAATTTCCTGCCTCTGGAACTGTGAGAAAAATGAACTTCTGCTGTTTTAGCTACCCAGCGTGTTTTGGTATAGCATGGTATAGCAGCTTAAGCTGACCACTGGTTTTGATGGTTATGTTTTGGTTGAGAGAGTATTTGTTTATTGGAACTATATACTGAAATATTCAGGGATAATGAAGCCAGAAAATTATATGGCTCCAGAAAAGACAGTTTTGTGGGCTGTACTGCTTTTTCTGAAAGCTTGAGATTGTTTCAAAATAAAATTATTTCAAAGAGGTGTTGAGCAAAATATTCAGTATTTTGTGAGGACTTCTGGCCCCACTTTAATAGGAAAATAGCATAAAATATTCAGGAAGCTGACAGTTGGATTTATGTTGATGAAAAAATGGACAAAAATATCAGCCAAACTTTTTAGAATAAATCTTGTCTTTTTTTTTTTTTTAATGTATTGACCTTCATATCCAACAAACTTTGGAGTAGATCAGAACTTTAATTACTGACAGAAATAGGACAGGACAGGACCTGAGACTTTTCCCTCCAGAATTAACTCTGTGAGTGCTGGGTATTGTGCCAGCCAGCCATTCCCATACATTAAGCAAGATGCAGCTGTTTGCCTAATTCATTGCTTTGGAGCAGGAATGTGGAAACTTGACCATGGGAACAAATCAGGCGCTTGTTTGGTTTTGTTTGTTTTTATAGAGCAATATTGTTCTATTAATCATGTGTAGAAAAGGGAACTTCGCAAGAATGGATGCTTTCAATGTAAGTACCTGATATTCCTTGCAACCAGAAAAGTTACTTCCACTTCATTCATCATTTTATCTAATTCATCTATAAAAATCTGGAAGTGGAAAAAAATTGAAGGATTATAAATTCTGATATTTTTAATTGATAGTTTTTTTGTTTTGTTTTGTTTTTTAAAGAAAGCTCCATGCCCAGTGTGGAGCCCAATATGGGACTTTAGCTCACAACCCTGAGATCAAGACCTGAAATAAAGTCAGGAGGCAGGGGCACCTCTGGTAGAAATGGGTTCTTAGGAGAAATATATATGAATTCCAAATGCTGGGGGTTAAAATATCCCCACAGGAATCATGATTCAGGCAGCAGTGGCAGAATGCTCACATCTAAGACCTTCTTCCCTAGGTCTGATGGGATAAAGCTGCTGGTTATGTGGTGCCAAGATCACTCTCCCTCACTCTTTTCACTAATACTTGAAATTCCACCAAGAGACATCCATTTCTCTGTGCTTTTATAACTTAATCTTTAGAAGAAGCATTTGGGGTTGGTTGTAAAAAAATCAATATTTGAAGTTACAAGATCTAAGCTTGAACCCCAGATCCTTTAGTCAGAATCTCAGCTTCTTCAGTGATAATATCTAAATCAGAGGGCCACTGCAAGGGTGAATTTGGACAATTTATGGAAAACTCCTGGTTGATATAAATACTTAAAAAAATTAAAGAATATTAAGATGATTTAACTTTCTTCTAATTTTTCTTAAGGGTTAAAATGTTATCCTTCATCCTCAAAAATAACTTCACAAAGTAGATATTATCGCTTTTTATAGGTGAATAAAGAGATTAAGAGAGATAAAGTACTTTTTCTAAAAACACATAAATAGTAAAAGACTAAGCAGGAATTAAATTCAAGGCCTGGCATATTAATGCGTGACCCCCCCCCCCTGCAAAAAGAAGGACTTTAAAAGTGGACCTGTGTGGAGAGCCATGCAGCAGGAGCAAGGAGTCACGTACTAAGCGAGGCCTGAGGAGTGGGAGGAGTGAGAGATTAACCCAAGGACTGTGAGTGCATTCGCGGGTGACGTTTGATAGATACCAGGAGTCAAGGGAAAGGCGCATGATCTGTAGAACAAAGAAAACCTATGGAGTCACGTACGTGCTCACGAGCACGATGCGTGCACATAGATAGTCCTTCTGATTGGTAGTTTGTTAGTCGTGGTATACTCTGATTGGATATAGTTCGCACTTGGTGGATATATACTTGGGGGTCTTAGACTGGGTGGGGGTCCCCGGCTGAAGATTGTGAATAAAGAAGTTTGCCACTCACCTCGCCTACGGGTCGTTCTTGCGGGTCGAGAGCGACAGACCTGGCATATCTATACTTATTATCAGATGAGGTCTAGGAAGTGACTATGTCTGATTGACAAGGACAAGATGTGCTTGTTGGAGCTGCTGTCATTTAGGTTGGATAAAATTGGGGTAGGTATTTTTTGGAGAGATTATTGATGAATACCAACTGAAATAAGACCAGGATAAAAGCTAAGGTTATTAGTTAGAAAAGACCGGATTTTGTTCCCCCCAAATGGACAGAACATAGATCTAGAGCTAGACAGGACAGAAGTGGGTGATTTAGGAACTAAAGTACAGATCTGACGTTCATGAATTTTGTTGACTCCTCTCACTTGCTATTCACCTTAGCTGACCTATCCAACCAATCTACATCCACATAAATATACACGCACAGCAACAACATGCATCTTCAAAAAGAAGAAGGGAAAGTGGATGGAGGAGTCATCTAATCTTTCATTTCATGAGCAAGTGGTTTCTAGGTGAAAGACTGTTAGCTTATTTTCAATAGAGTTGTCTTGTTTTTGCTATTATTTTTTAAAGATTTGTTGATTTTTTGAGAGAGAGAGCTGGGGGAGGGGCAGAGGGAGAGAAACTCAAGTAGATTTCATGATGAGTGTGGAGCCCAACTTGAGGCTCCATTGCATGACCCTGAGATCATGAACTGAGCTGAAACCAAGAGCCAGATGCTTAACCAACTGAGCCACCCAGGCATCCCTATAGTTGAGTTTTAAATCACTCTTTGCGTAAATATATATATAATTTTTTAATGGCAAATTTTCCTTTAATTTTATTTAGGTTCTCCTTTCTTCTTATCTGTGACACTGTGTATGCTACCATTCTAGCACCCTCCCCCCTTTTTTTTAAAGTAAGCTTAACAACTAATGTGGATCTTGAACTCATGACCTTGGGGTAAAGTGTCACATGTTATACTCACTGAGCTAGACAGGCACCATTCATCCTATATTTCTAATCAAACTACAAGGCATGTCCTGAGCTGAGCAGTAACTGAGCCTGCTGTTTAACTGGAGGATGGAAGACCGTGGATTCAAAGAAGGAAAGAAAAGCTTATAGAGAAGTTCCCTCCTCTGTGTTTGATGAGAATTTGGAACCAGGTGGCAGAGACCCAACGAGGAGAGGTTTGAGAACTATTGCTTTGCAGAGGTTTGTGAATCCCCAGGGAATGGTAATTTATCTTCTCAGCTGAGCATTCCTGAGGTGACGTGGGTCTCCCTTGTCCCCCATGAGCTGCAGGCATATTAGCAGACACATTGAGTTCTTTCTGGTCCTGGCTCTAGAAGAACACCAAGCACGGCTTGCTGAAAAGACTGAGGAACAGAGAGGCTTTGTTCAAGCTCTCATTAGGGGAATTATATTTTCACACTCTGGCAAATCTCTGACATACTTTGCCAGATTGCTGTGCCTGCCTTCATTATCCAGATTACTGGCACTCAAGGTACCTCAGCAACTGGAATATAACACCCACGGAAAAGACATACTAAGTCAACAACCAACTGAAAGGGTGCCAGAACCCGGAAGGAAGAGACTCAAAACACCCAAAATAAGTGGCTTCTAACAACATAAAGCTATTGCAGAAGCCCTGCCCTAGATCAGCAGAGCTCTCCTACCTTATACAATGTGTCATGGCTTTTTATGGCTAAGTCACTGCTAATGTTAGCTACTGTTAATAAAAGAATATAATAGCCCTTGAGAATATGAGGACAGAAAAAAGATGGTAGCAAACACAGTTCAAAACACAACAAAACAAAGCAAAATAAAAATGGTTATAAAAAATCAAACATATTTTTTAATTATTATAATATTTTCATTATATTATAATTATATATATTAATTACTATTAATTATTACATTATATTGTTATTATAATTATATTTTTATTATTCCTAAGATTGCTATAACTATGTAAAATGCTTAAAGTCCCTTCCAAAAAGCTGAAAGATTTAACTAACATGTCAAATATACTGAAAATGGAAAGAGCACAGCACAGAGCTAATGAAGAAGGTCTGGCATTATTGCAGGTATGAAATTTGAACAGGGAGTTCATAATTAGAGAGTTAGGAGAAAGAGGAAGAGAATAATAAATTTTTTTAACTATCATGATATTCTCTGAATAACAAATACAAGATCTTAGAACAGGGTTTTAATTAAATTCTTCTTTTATACTAATTGTTATTATCGTATGGCTAACGTGTAACGAGGGCTTTCTGTGTTCTAGGCACTGCTCTAGGCACTTGTAGTTATATCCCTTAATTCTCAAAACAACTTCGAGATGTGTGTGCTATATGATCTCATTATACAAATGTGAAAAAGAGACCTATTTTTAGCTGAACCTTAGACAAACTGCTTAAAGTTATGATGCACACCTTAGTCCAAATGCCAATTCTGATTCTCAATCATTATCTTGCAGAAGAGAATGGGAGATAACATTAGGTATTATGACTAACTTCAGGCTTTTAGTTAGTGGATACTTGAACAGTTAAGAGAACTCTAGGACTTATTAAGTAGTTATTAAGACTAAAGTTGATTAGACCATATATCCCTTAGCCATTTCAAAGTAGTGTGTAGATAATGGTCCTTGGGTCTTTGTTAGCAATTTAGAAAATCCAGGATTGGTAGTAGTTTATGAAAGGAATGCATCCCCAAGGATTTCTAATAATTCAAAAATCACAATTTACTCCAGTTTTTCCATATGATTGAGAATAACATTGGGTGCATTAGACTCTGAGCAACAAATTTACATATATTATAAATTAATTACATATATTATAACTTTTGTATATTATGAAATAATAAATTGCATATTTTATAAATAGAAACTTACTTTCTTCCTAGTGTGAGGTTATATTGAATTTTTATTCCTGTTACTACTTTTCAAGAATATATTTTCAGTACTGACACTAGTTACACCATGTAATGAACAGTTGGATATCACTGACATAGGTATTTTTTAAATTTCAGCTTTATTGGCTATAATTATAAGATATTCAAAGTATACATTGTAGTGATTTGATATATGTACACATTGTGAAGGACTCCCTCATCTGGTAAATTAACACATCCTTCACCTCACATTATTTATTTTTTATTTTGTGTGTGTTAAGAACATTTAAGTTCTCTCTCAGCAAATTTTAATTATACAGTACAGTAGTACCAGTTACAATCACCTTGTTTTTCACATTAGATCATCACACCTCCTTCATCTTATAGCTGAACATTTATACCTTTTGCTAACCTCTCCCTATTTTCTCCCCTCCCAGTCCCTGGTAACCATGTTCTTACTCTTTTTTTGTGAATTTTATTTTTTTTAAAGGTGATTTTAAAGGTTTTAAAATGTGATCATGGCAGTTATCTTAATATTTAATACCTGAGTAAGTCACTTGAAAGTGGTCAGAGATAGCAAATGATAGTGTCATCTTCTGTAATACTGAGGGGCATTTGTTTTCTAGCAAAAACCATAAATATAGTTAAATGAAAAGAAAACCAAATACATATTTCTTATATCACAGCATTACAACAGTCTATGGTTTGCTTGCTTGATGGCCAGTTACTCAGTGGAAGCACTGTTTGCATTTTGGGCACAAGAGTTCTTCACTGGCCTAACAGAACCGTTGAACTAGGAGTTTTTAGGTCTTGTCTGTATCTATCAGTTTTCTGTTATGTTCCTTACTTACAACCACTACCTTTTCCCACAGTAGCCTGGAGCTGTTTTTGGGGTGACTTCAAAAACCTGTATCAGCTAATAACGGAAGTTGTATTCATTGAGCTCTCTCATTCGCTGATGGTGCTACAGAAAAGGCAGTGGTGAGCACTGTCTCTGAGACTGAGAAGATGGTATGGGAACTGCAAGGGCTTAGGTTTTTGATCTATATGGACCTCCGCTTAAGAACAGAGCCATAGGATTTCACAACCAGAGTTAGCATAAGAATATATAAAAATAAGGACAAAACAATAGCAATCCACAAATAACAAAAGCATGCTAAAAGTGTGTGTTCACAAAACAGATGAACACTAACCTAATTCTTAAGCAAACTGAAAGAAATTCAGAAAAACAGTAGAGGGTATGGAAAAAATCATAAATCGGCATTAGACATACTAAAAACTGAAGCCACAGAATTTAGGAAAAAATTATAAAAGAAAAAGCTTTTCAGATATGCAGACTACATTAGAAGAATTAAAGCAAATGTAACAAATAAATGCTTAAAATAAATAGTAAAGGAGAAAATTTTAAGAATCAAAAAGAAACATTTTTTTTTGAAGTTGAGAAAAACTGACAAAGTAAAAGCTCAGCATAGAAGATATGGCATAGGTATAGTAGGACTACCCAAAGAAGATAACCAAAGCAGTGGACCAAAATATTTTTTTTAACTACAATGGAAATTTTTAGTCCTTATTATATTAACTTTTCTTTATTCATCATTGTTATTCATTCCCTCTATAGTGGATTGATTGGTGTCCCCAAAAATGATATGCCCAACTCCTAGCTCTGGAACCTGCAAATGTGCCCTTATTGGAAAAGAGAGTCTTCCCAGATATAATTAAAGATCTCAAGATGAGATCATCCTGGATTATCCTGGCTGGGTCCTAAATACAAAGACTCATGTCCTTAAAAAGACAAAAATGTCCTTAATAAGAGAAGGAGACATGGAAGAAAAGGCTGTGTGAAAAATGCAGAGATTGGAGCAAGCAGCCACAAGGAAGTCTGGGAGAGGCTGGAAGAGGCAAGAGAGGATTCTCCCTCAGAGATTTCAGGGGGAGCACTATCCTGCCCACACCTTGCTTTGGACAACTGCTCTCCAGAGCTGTGAGAGAATAAATTTCTGATTTCAGACACCAAGGGCGTGGCAGTTTTTTGGGCAGGCACAGTAAACTAATACGTGTGGTAACACACATTGGTACTGGACAGGACTCTCTAAAATTAAAAAACCAAGTTACAGGAAATTCAGGACCGAGGAACAAGTTAAACCTGACCCACAAATTCTGTAAAGCAAACTATCTAGTTTTCTGTGCAAATCAATTGGAAAGATCCAAAAAAATTGGACTGGAAAACTGTAGATGAAAGGAGACTTAATATGCACTTCCTAGAATTAGAATGGCCAAAATCTAGAACGTGGACAACAACAAAGGCAGATGAGGATGTGGAGCAATAGGAATTCTCATAGCTGGTGGGAAATGCTAAATGACACAACCAGTTTAGAATACAGTTTGGCAGTCTCTTACAAAATGAAACCTCTTCTTACCACATGATACAGCCATCATGCGCCTTCGTATGTTGTACATGGATGTTTGAATATTGCACATGGATGTTTGTGGCGGCTGTATTTATAATTGCCAAAAGTTGGAATACCAAGATATCCTTCATTAGGTGAATGGATAAATAAATGTGGGATATCAGACAATGGACTATTATTCACCACTAAAAAGAAATAAGCTATTGGGCCCTAAAGAGACATGGAGGAACCTTAAGTGCATATTATAAATCACAAGTGAAAGAAGCAAAACTAAAAAGGCTCCATACTGTATGACTGCCACTATGTGATGAGTTAGAAAAGGCAGAACCGGAGAATAAAAAGATGAGTGGTTGTCAGGGGTGCGTAGTGGCTTAGAGATGGATAGGCACAGCACAGCAGATTTTTAGGCCATCAGTCCTTGGGCTCTGCTGTATTCAAAACTGCTGCAGCAGTTTTGCTGAGTTATGGAGGAAATATTCTTGTACATGTGTTGTATTTCCTTCTTCCATGGAAATTAAATCTCCATGTAATGAATTAGTAAGTTGGTAAATTAGTTTCTCGGAAGTTTGTTTTGCAAAAGGAAAAAAAAATTACCAGCTTCTTCTAAAAATTTTTCAATATATGTGGTATTTATGAAATATGTCTATTAACATATTTGGGCTTTATTCAATACTGTATTTAATTTAAAGCATTAACTTTCTGATCTCTTACACAGGAAGAAATAGATAAAATAGCAGAAACCATAGAGTCAATGCCTGGGAATATTCAGAGCCTAAAGAACAAAATTGAGGTTCTGACAAGTGAGGTGGAAGAAGAGGAGGAGAAAGTAAAACAGGTAATTGTTTAATGATGCATATCTTGAGTCTGGATAAGTTTTTTAATGCTTATCTCTCAGCAAGACAACTTTTGAATGTAAGAAGAGAGAAATCAGCCTTTTGAAATAATCTGTAGCTTTCTATTTTTACTTTAGATGTTTCAAATAGATAGTGGGATACTCTGTCTTCCAGATCTTTCTCAGAAGAATCTCAAAGCACCCACACTTCAGGTAAATGCTCATTTACCATATCAGCTGTATCATCAGTTATGACTTGCATATATAAAACCATAATATCCTTTTCCTTTTTCTAAAGACAAATAAAATCTATGATATGCTTGTAGGCAACATTATTTTTCTGACTTGACAGAATAGTTTGAACATCTTATTTTGTGACATTTTTCATGTGGATCTCTCATTTTTGTCAATAACTGTATAACATTGCATTCTACCATACTATAATTTGTGAATTACTGGTGGAAATAAATGATTTTTGCAGTTACAAATAATGCTCAGTATTGCTTGTATATGTATCTTTAGATATTTGTGTGGTTGTAACTGCAAGGTAGATTTCTGGAAGTAAATTCCAATAGTTGAGTTTGTTTATGCTTCTAATAATGGCCTATAACTCATCATGAAATAATGTTGTGTTATTTGTAGCAGACTATATACTGGGCTCTGTTTTCACAGGTTCCCAGTAGCTATTATGGTATAAATGTTTATAGTGGTAGAAACTCTTTAAGTTTCTCAAAAATAACTTAAAATAGTCCTATCTGTAATCCATTTAGAGTGAAAGAAAAGGGAATAGCCAGAGGAAAAACAGAATAATACAAATTTGAAAGAATAGGAATGAGTTGATGATTACTGAGTTTAGCTGATGAGTATATAAGGTTTAGTGTACCATTCTCTCTAAACATACATTTGACATTTCTCATAATAAAAGGTTAAAAACTATTTATATGGGTCAACATGGTCAAAAGGTACAAACTTGCAGTTATAAAATCAGTCATGGGGTTGTAATGTAGATAACAGTGACTGTAGTCAATAACATTGTCTTGTATATTTCAAAGTTGTTAAGAGAGTAAATCTTAACAGTTCATATCACAAGAAGAATTTGTAACTATGTATGGTGCTAGATGTTAACTAGACTTACCGTGGTGGTCATTTTGCAGTATACACAAATATTACATCATTGTGTGGTATACCTGAAGCTAATATGGTGTTTTATGTCAATTATATCTCAGTTTTTTAAAAAATTTTAAACTAATTGTGCTATTATACCCACAGAAAGAAATGTTGACATCAATTCCAAACCATAAAGCTCTTCTGAGAGACAGATATTCTCCATAACTCATCCCAGATAAAGAATATGTTAACTTTTGGGACGCCTGGGTGGCTCAATTGGTTGGGCAGCTGCCTTCGGCTCAGGTCATGATCCCAGCGTCCTGGGATTGAGTCCCACATCGGGCTCCTTGCTCGGCAGGGAGCCTGCTTCTCCCTCTGCCTCTGCCTGCCACTCTGTCTGCCTGTGCTCTCTTTCTCCCTCTCTCTCCCTGATAAATAAATAAAATCTTTAAAAAAAAAAAAAAGAATATGTTAACTTTCATCAAAGAAGCCTATAAGAGACTGGATGCCCTTTAAGAGTTTTTTAGTCTGTTCTGTATTAATTTAAAGTTTATGAGTTTGTAAAATTTAGCCTATGATAATACCACTGAAGCTGAGGCTTCTTTGGGATTTATTTTCACCATACACTTAAAATTAGCCTCTGTAGATCTAGTAGCATCTAATGTAGTTCTAAAAACTATTTTTAATTGTTGTCAAATCTAGAAACTCACATTTCTGTTGCTGTTTATCCAGTGGTTTTCCTGAGCTGCTCTCTAATGATTTACAATGGCTGAATGGAGTTGTTTTATTGATTAGTGCAGAGGAACTGTGATACTGTAATGCAATATATGGAAAGTGCGTAGAGTGCCTAGCACATAAAAACACAATTGTTTGCAGTCATTATTATTTAGTTCATGACTTGCATTTTCTGTCTGGTCATCTGGAACTTAAGAAATCCCCAAATGCTTTTATTCTTTTACATAACCCTTTAGACCTTTTGTGACATAATTAAGATTTGCTAGGTGTGTTTACCTGTGGGAGTAGCATGAACATTTTATTTCTTTGGTTGGATTATTGACTAGATGATGAATATTTTCCACTGATGAATATTTTCCTTTTAATTTCATTTAAAAGGAACCTAAGCACATTTATTCCCTTAAAAGAAAAATCAAACAAAAACCCCCTTTCTGTAAACCTTTTCTCATTGTAACAATGTTAGGAATTAGTTAGACAGTTAGGTGGTCTGGAGCAGGGTCCCCAACAAGAAAACATGGAAACAGGACAGCTAAGACAAAACAGTACAAACATCCTATTTTGCACTAGCATTTTGTTTTGCAGCCTTTGTAGAAATGACTTTTGCAAGATGTTCTAAAATGAAACAAAGCATCTGTCACTATCATGAACTGGGGCATTAAGACATAAGTCCCCATATGTTATCCCAAAAAGGCCATCAGCACATAAACATTAACCTAATAGGTAGACATATGTGTGATCAAAGCCCTGATCAGCATGCCTTAGAACACTATGGTTGCTTAAAATAGTTCTCCAAAAGTGCTCATAAAACCCCCTAGACTTAGAAACTCCAATGCAACCCTCTCAGGTTCCCTCCCTCTTTGGGAGTTTTGTACTATCACTCAATAAACTCTGCTTGCTGGTTACCACTTTTCGTCTGGTCTACCTCTTCATTCTTCATAGTGGCATGACCAAGAAACTTGGGCATTAAAGAAACGAAATCCAGAAATACTTTCTTGGGATTTCATCCAGGATCTCCACCAACATAAAGGACATCTAACTCTGAGTAGCAGGAAGCGTCTCTCTCCATTTTGTTAAAACAGTGGACACCATCAGTCACGTAAGAGCGGATTAGCATGCCTGCCATTCTCATATCTCTGGTGACAGGCTCTCTGGGCTTCTTTCTGATTGATCCCCCAACATAAGTTGGGAATATCAGTTCAATGAGGACTCAGAACTCGTTTCAGGCTGGACCACTGGATGTGAGGGACCTAGAGAAAACTGAGCAGCAATTGAGGGTCCTGACCAAGACTAACCTTTGGAGGACACCTGAAGGCTCTCCGAGGGACTTAGCTCCTTACATGCCCATCCAGGCATCGAGCGAAAAACCCTCTACTGCTCTTTTCTCAGACATCCTCTTGCAGATGGTTCAGGCGGCCTCCAAGGGATCATACACACAGTTCCCTGTCATGATGAGGAACAGCCTTACTCCTCTGCCATGTGCCCTGTGGTGGCATCTCTGACTCATACTCCTTACCACAGCTACTGGGTCAGATGGAAGAGTGTATTACTATACTGACCAGAAGGGCTGGCAACCAAGGCTTCCTTGGGGGCCTGGCCCATGCTGTGCATCAGGAAGCATCCCCCACCGGCACCACTTTAATCCCTATATTAGATCACTGGAATCATCTCTTTTGTGCATAGACAGAGAAGAAATGTGGGTTCTCTTTCTGCATAAATGATGGATAGGATCCAATCCCCACAAGCCTAGGTCTGTATTACCTGCCTGAAGGAGTACTCACACATGGTGGCAGGTACCACTTCACTACACCTGACAAATTGTTATTCCCATATCTATACTTTAAGGTAGACCCTTCCCCCACTGCCCGAAATTGGCTTCACCACCTATAGGTAGGAATGGCAAAACAGAGCTGGTAAACTAATGTCTACCCAGGCACCTTCCGTCTTCCCAAGTTCCCCATCATATCCCTCCAAAAGGTGGCCTTTACTAACCTCTTTTTGTGGCTATGCCTGACAGGACAATTCTGTTATGCAATTATGCCAACTTTCAACAAGCCAAAAGAAGTCTAGCATTTTCATTAACTACTCAGGGAGATTTAATAGGTCATAATTAGTACCCTCAAGTACCATGGGTAGGAAACAAGGGGACAAAAAAGAAAAATATTAGGGAGCCAAGGGTCACTCTCTAGAGTTAGGGCCAAGCCTGGGTAAGCACAACTACTCCCAGCACCTCACAGAATTGACACGGGCCTTGGTTGTCAGTCACATCAACAACCCAGGCCATCAGATCAGGAAAGGTCTTCCTGATCTATTATAAGGAACTGACTTAAGGGATGCCTTTTCCTCTCTTCCTATAGATGGGCAACTGCAATTCCCTGACCAACACCAGTACTCCTTTAAGATGCATCCTGAATATCTGGAAACATTTTGACCCACAAACCTTGAAGAAAAGGCAACTTACTTTCTTTTGTAACAAGACATGGCCACAATATAAATTGGAGGAGGAGACATGGTCACCCGAGGGAAGCATCAATTATAATACTATTTTACAATTAGACTTGTTTTGCAAACATGAGGGAAAATGGAGAGAAGTACCCTATGTACAATGTTTCTGGGCCTTAAAGGAAAATAAGGGCCTGTGCCAGCAGTGTATGATTGATTCCAGCCTCCTGGCTGCTCTCTCCTATGGCCGGCCACTTGGGAAAGGGCAGGGAGGGGGACAAAGGACTACTACACTCACAACAAAGGTAGATAGGCAAATGGCACTCTCGCAGAGAATCATCCACCCCTAGTCTCTCCTTCCCTATGGCCTCAAGGTGTTTTTTGGGGTCTTAGGTCAGCTCCCTCTACATGGAACCTGGACTGGTACTTGGAGGCTCTATCCCTTCCAAGAACATGTACCTGGAGAAGGACCAAGGGAAAGGACTGCTGCTGTGGCTAGGGTATAGGAGCCCTTTTCATCGAAAGACTTGAGACAAAGGGGAACCTTGGAAAATTTTCCAACAACCCAGACAAATATATCGAAGCCTTCTAAAATCTCACGTGTTTGAATTAACATGGAATGATGCATTGCTCTCGTTAAATCAAACCCTGTCCAAGGCAGAGAAATGTGGGATCCTGTCCACCACTGAAAAATATGGGGACAAACAGCAACTTCATTACCAGGGCATGGGTTAGCCCTTTGGTGACTTCCAGTTCCCAAATGGAGCCCACATTTTCCTTGTCCAGTATCCCAATTGGAACCTAATGATCCCCTCAAAAATTGGTACTGAGCTCACTTCCAGGCTTGCATCCTTGAGGGATTAAGAAGGTCAAAGACTAATTAAGCCTCTGAATTGTGCCAAGTTGCCTACCATCACCCAAATTCAAGAGGAAAACCAAATAGCCTTCTTAGGTTGAGAGAGGCTCTCATTAAATACGGCTATCTCCCCCAGTTCTCCCAAGGCAGAGATTATTCTCAAAGACAAATCTCTGAACTAGTTAGCCCCAGATACTCGATAAAAGTTGGTTGTTGGACCAGAGGGTCCCTAGAACGGCACTCACGGGCTGCTAACCAGATCTTTTACAATAAGGCCCAAAAGGAGAGTAAGGAACAAGAAAAGGGACTAAGAAAGAAGTCCAAGACCCTATTTCCAACTTATATATGCTTACCAACTTGGCCCCTCAAGGCTCTGCTACTAAATGCCACTGAAGTGGGCCACCCACAGCACTGGAAGTGAGAATGTCCTCAAAAGCAAAAATCAAAGCCCTGCAACCCTGTACTACACGTGGAGGGGGAAACTGGGAATCTGAATGCCCTTGGGAATCTCAGTCTGCAAGGGCTCAGACAACCAGCACCCCCAACAGGGACTGGTGGGGCCTGGGGTTCTTCACAGTTACTCCCCAAGAACAGCTTACCAATGAAAACCCAGAGCCTCAGGTACTCCTGGAGATAGAAAGCCAGGCAATTTCCTTCTTGAAACTACATTCCACTCCAGGCCAACTGTCTAACCACAGCATTGTTGTTAAGGGTGTCACTGGTCCAGTTTCATTTTTCTGCATGTGGCTGTCCAATTTTCCCAATACCATTTGTTGAAGAGGCTGTCTTTTTTCCATTGGACATTCTTTCCTGCTTTATCAAAGATTAGTTGACCATAGAGTGGAGGGTCTATTTCTGGGCTTCTGTTCCATTGATCTATGTGTCTGTTTTTGTGCCAGACCATACTGTCTTGATGATGACAGCTTTGTAATAGAGCTTGAAGTCTGGAATTGTGATGTCACCAACTTTGGCTTTCTTTTTCAATATTTCTCTGGCTATTCGAGGTCTTTTCTGGTTCCATATAAATTTTAGGATTATTTGTTCCATTTCTTTGAAATAATGGATGGGATTTTGATAGGGATTGCATTAAACCTGTAGATTGCTCTAGGAAGCAGAGACATTTTCACAACATTTGTTCTTCCAAACCATAAGCATGGAACATTTTTCCATTTCTTTGTGTCTTCCTCAATTTCTTTCATGAGTACTTTATAGTTACCCGAGTACAGATTCTTTGCCCCTTTGGTTAGGTTTATTCCGAGGTACCTTATGGTTTTGAGTGCAATTGTATATGGGATTGACTTCTAAATTTCTCTTTCTTCTGTCTTGTTGTTGGTGTATAGAAATGCAACTGATTTCTGTGCATTGATTTTATATCCTGACACTTTACTGAATTCCTGTACAAGTTCTAGCAGATTTGGAGTGGAATCTTTTGGGTTTCCCACATAAAGCATCATATCATCTGCAAAGAGTGATAGTTTGACTTCTTTGCCAATTTGGATGCCCTTAATTTCTTTTCATTGTCTGATTGCTGAGGCTAGGACTTCTAATACTCTGTTAAAAAGGAGTGGTGATAATGGACATCCCTGCCATGTTCCTGACCTCAGCAGAAAAGCTCTCAGTTTTTCTTTATTAAGAATGATATTTACTGTGGGTTTTTTATAGATGGCTTTGATGATATTGAGGTATGTGCCCTCTATCCCTCACTTTGAAGAGTTTTGATCAAGAAAGGATGCTGTACTTTGTCAAATGCTTTTTCAACATCTGAGAGTATCATATGGTTCTTATTCTTTCTTTTATTAATGTATAACACTGATTAATTTGCAGATGTTGAACCAATCTTGCAGCCCTGGAATAAATACCTCTTGGTTGTAGTGAATAATCCTTCTAATGTACCATTGTATCCACTGGGAGGTACTTTGGTGAGAATTTTCATTTGTGTTCCTCAATAATATTGGTCTATTACTTTCTTTTTTGATGGGGTCTTTGTCTGGTTTTGGGATCAAGGTAATGCTGGCCTCATTAAATGAGTTTGGAAGTTTTCCTTCCATTTTTATTTTTTGGAATAACTTCAGGAGAATAGGAATTAATTCTTTTTTAAATGCTTGGTAGAATTCCCCTGGGAAAATGTCTGGCCCTGGACTCTTTAGCCTCCGTGTATTTGGGTTCTTTCCAAATCTCCTCTTGTGATTGAGTTCTAGCTTCGAGCATTGTGGTCTGAAAATACGCAGGAAATGATCCCAATCTTTTGGTACCAGTAGAGACCTGTTTTGTGACTCCAGATGAGATCTATCCCAGAGAATGTTCCATGTGCACTAGAGAAGAATGTATATTCTGTTGTTTTGGGATGGAATGTTCTGAATATATCTGTGATGTCCATCTGGTCCAGTGCATCATTTAAGGCCTTTATTTCCTTTTTGATCTTTTGCTTGGATGATCTGTCTGTTTCAGTGGGGGGGAGTGTTAAGTCCCCTACTATTATTGTATTATTGTCAATGTGTTTCTTTGATTTTGTTATTAATTGGTTTATATAGTTGGCTGCTCCCATGTTAGGGGCATAGATATTTAAAATTGTTAGATCTTCTTGTTGGACAGACCTTTTGAGTATGATAGACTGTCCTTCCTCAACTTTTATTATACTCTTTGGCTTAAAATCTAATTGATCTGATCTAAGGATTGTCACCTCAGCTTTCTTTTGATGTCCATTAGCATGGTAAATTGTTTTCCACTCCCTTACTTTAAATCTGTAGGTGTCTTTGGGTCTAAAATGAGTTTCTTATAGACAGCATATTGATGGATTTTGTTTTTTTTAATCCATTGTGATACCTTGTGTCTTTTGATTGGGGCATTTAGCCCATTTACATTCAGGGTAATTATTGAGACATGAATTTATTGCCATCATTTTGCCTGTAAGGTGATTGTTAGTGTATATTGTCTCTGTTCCTTTCTGGTCTACTACTTTTAGGCTCACTCTTTGCTCAGAGGACCCTTTCAGTATTTTCTGTAGGGCTAGTTTGGTGTTTGCAAATTCTTATCATTTTTGTTTGTCTTGGAAGCATTTTATCTCCTATTTTCAATGATAGCCTAGCTAGATATAATATTCTTGGCTGCATGTTTTTCTCGTTTAGTGCTCTGAATATATCCTGCCAGTTCTTTCTAGCCTGCCAGATCCTTGTGGATAAGTCTGCTGCCAATCTAATATTTTTACCATTATAATTTTTTTTTTTTTTTTTTTTTTTTTACCATTTTTACCATTCTAACATTGTATATTACAGACTTCTTGTCCTGGGCTACTTTCAGGATTTTCTCTTTGTCACTAGGACTTTTAAGTTTTTCTATTAGATGACAATGTGTGGACCTATTATTATTGATTTTGAGGGGGGTTTTCTGTGCCTCATGGATTTTGATGCTTGTTATTTTTGCCATATTAGGGAAATTCTCTACAATAATTCGCTCCAATATACCCTCTGCCTCCCTCTCTCTTTCTTCTTCTTCTTCTGGAATCCCAATTATTCTAATGTGTTTTATTTTATGGTATCACTTATCTCTTGAAGTCCTCTTAGTGGTCCAGTAATTGTTTCTCTCTCTTTTGCTCAGCTGCTTTATTCTCCATCATTTGGTCTTCTATATCACTAATGCTCTCTTCTACCTCATTTATCCTATCAGTAAGAGCCTCCATTTTTTATTGCACCTCATTAATAGCTTTTTTTATTTCAGCTTGGTAAGATTTTAGTTCTTTTATTTCTCCAGAGAGGGCTTTTTTTTTTTCTCCAAGCAGTATTTCTCTAATATCTTCCATGCCTTTTTAAAGCCCAGCTAGAACCTTGAGAATAACAATTCTTTTTTTATTAATTTTTTAATATTTAATTTTTTATAAACATATAATAAATTTTTATCCTCAGGGGTACAGGCCTGTGAATCACCCTGTTTACACACTTCAAAGCACTCACCAAAGCACATACCCTCCCCAATGTCCATAACCCCACCACCCTTCTCCAAACCCCCCTCTCCCCAGCAACCCTCAGTTTGTTTGTGAGATTAAGAGTCACTTATGGTTTGTCTCCCTCCTAATCCATCTTGTTTCATTTATTCTTCTCCGACCCCCTTAAGCCCCCATGTTGCATCACCACTTCCTCATATCAGGGAGATCATATATATGATAGTTGTCTTTCTCCACTTGACTTATTTCGCTAAGCATGATACGCTCTAGTTCCATCCATGTTGTCACAAATGGCAAGATTTCATTTCTTTTGATGGCTGCATAGTATTCCATTGTGTATATATACCACATCTTCGTGATCCATTCATCTGTTGATGGACATCTAGGTTCTTTCCATGGTTTGGCTATTGTGGACATTGCTGCTATAAACATTCGGGTGCACGTGCCCCTTCAGATCACTACGCTTGTATCTTTAGGGTAAATACCCAGTAGTGCTATTGTTGGGTTATAGGGTAGTTCTATTTTCAACATTTTGAGGAACCTCCATGTTGTTTTCCAGAGAAGTTGCACCAGCTTGCATTCCCACCAACAGTGTAGGAGGGTTCCCCTTTCTCCACATCCTTGCCAGCATCTGTCATTTCCTGACTTGTTAATTTTAGCTATTCTGACTGGTGTGAGGTGATATCTCATTGTGGTTTTGATTTGTATTCCCTGATGCCGAGTGATACAGAGCACTTTTTCATGTGTCTGTTGGCTATCTGGATGTCTTCTCTGCAGAAATGTCTGTTCATGTCCTCTGCCCATTTCTTGATTGGATTATTTGTTCTTTGGGTGTCAAGTTTGCTAAGTTCTTTATAGATTTTGGACACTAGCCCTTTATCTGATATGTCGTTTGCAAATATCTTCTCCCATTCTGTCAGTTGTCTTTTGGTTTTGTTAACTGTTTCCTTGGCTGTGTAAAAGCTTTGATCTTGATAAAATTCCAATAGTTCATTTTTGCCCTTGCTTCCCTTGCCTTTGGCGATGTTCCTAGGATGATGTTGCTGCGGTTGAGGTCGAAGAGGTTGCTGCCTGTGTTCTCCTCAAGGATTTTGATGGATTCCTTTCGCACATTGAGGTCCTTCATCCATTTTGATTCTATTTTCATGTGTGGTGTAAGGAAATGGTCCAATTTCATTTTTCTGCATGTGGCTGTCCAATTTTCCCAGCACCATTTATTGAAGAGGCTGTCTTTTTTCCATTAGACATTCTTTCCTGCTTTGTCGAAGATTAGTTGACTGTAGAGTTGAGGGTCTATTAATGGGCTTTCTATTCTGTTCCATTGATCTATGTGTCTGTTTTTGTGGCAGTACCATGCTGTCTTGATGACGACAGCTTCGTAGTAGATCTCGAAGTCCGGAATTGTGATGCCACCAACTTTGGCTTTCTTTTTCAATATTCCTTTGGCTATTCGAGGTCTTCCCTGGTTCCATATAAATTTTAGGATTATATGCTCCATTTCTTTGAAAAAGATGGATGGTACTTTGATAGGAATTGCATTTAATGTGTATATTGCTTTAGGTAGCATAGACATTTTCACAATATTTATTCTTCCAATCCAGGAGCATGGAACATTTTTCCATTTCTTTGTGTCTTCCTCAATTTCTTTCATGAGTACTTTATAGTTTTCTGAGTATAGATTCTGTGCCTCTTTGGTTAGGTTTATTCCTAGGTATCTTATGGTTTTGGGTGCAATTGTAAATGGGATTGACTTCTTAATTTCTCTTTCTTCTGTCTTGTTGTTGGTGTAGAGAAATGCAACTGATTTCTGTGCATTGATTTTATATCCTGACACTGTACTGAATTCCTGTACAAGTTCTAGCAGTTTTGGAGTAGAGTCTTTTGGGTTTTGCACATAAAGCATCATATCATCTGCAAAGCGTGATAGTTTGACTTCTTCTTTGCCAATTTGGATGCCTTTAATTTCCTTTTGTTGTCTGATTGCTGAGGCTAGGACTTTTAGTACTGGGTTGAATAGCAGTGGTGATAATGGACATCCCTGCCGTGTTCCTGACCTTAGCGGAAAAGCTTTCAGTTTTTCTCCATTGAGAATGATATTTGAGGTGGGTTTTTCATAGATGGCTTTGATGATATTGAGGTATGTGCCCTCTATCCCTACACTTTGAAGAGTTTTGATCAGGAAGGGATGCTGTACTTTGTCAAATGCTTTTTCAGCATCTATTGAGAGTATCATATGGTTCTTGTTCTTTCTTTTATGGATGTGTTGTATCACATTGATTGATTTGCGGATGTTGAACCAACCTTGCAGCCCTGGAGTAAATTCCACTTGGTCATGGTGAATAATCCTTTTAATGTACTGCTGAATCCTATTGGATAGTATTTTGGTGAGAATTTTGGCATCTGTGTTCATCAAGGATATTGGTCTATAGCTCCCTTTTTTAATGGGATCCTTGTCTGGTTTTGGGATCAAGGTGATGCTGGCCTCATAAAATGAGTTTGGAAGTTTTCCTTCCCTTTCTATTTTTTGGAACAGTTTCTATAGAATAGGAATTAGTTCTTCTTTAAATATTTGGTAGAATTCCCCCGGGAAGCCATCTGGCCCTGGGCTTTTGTTTGTTTGGAGATTTTTAATGACTGTTTCAATCTCCTTACTGGTTATGGGTCTGTTCAGGCTTTCTATTTCTTCCTGGTTCAGTTGTGGTAGTTTATATGTTTCTAGGAATGCATCCATTTCTTCCAGATTGTCAAATTTGTTGCCGTAGAGCTACTCATAGTATGTTCTTATAATTCTTTGTATTTCTTTGGTGTTAGTTGTGATCTCTCCTCTATCATTCATGATTTTATTTATTTGGGTCCTTTCTCTTTTCTGATAAGTCTGGCCAGGGGTTTATCAATTTTATTAATTCTTTCAAAGAACCAGCTCCTAGTTTCGTTGATTTGTTGTATTGTTTTTTTGGTTTCTATTTCATTGATTTCTGCTCTGATCTTTATGATTTCTCTTCTCCTGCTGGGTTTAGGGTTTCTTTCTTGTTCTTTCTCCAGCTCCTTTAGGTGTAGGGTTAGGTTGTGTACCTGAGATCTTTCTTGTTTCTTGAGAAAGGCTTGTACTGCTATATATTTTCCTCTTAGAACTGCCTTTGTTGTGTCCCACAGATTTGGAATAGTGTTTTCATTATCATTTGTTTCCATGATTTTTTTCAATTCTTCTTTAATTTCCTGGTTGACCCATTCATTCTTTAGAAGAATGCTGTTTAGTCTCCATGAATTTGGGTTCTTTCCAAACTTCCTCTTGTGATTGAGTTCTAGCTTCAGAGCATTGTGGTCTGAAAATATACAGGGAATGACCCCAATCTTTTGATACCAGTTGAGTCCTGATTTAGGACTGAGGATATGATCTATTCTGGACAATGTTCCATGTGCACTAGAGAAGAATGTGTATTCTGTTGCTTTGGGATGAAATATTCTGAAATTATCTGTGATGTCCATCTGGTCCAGTGTGTCATTTAAGGTCTTTATTTCCTTGTTTATCTTTTGCTTGTATTATCTGTCCATTTCAGTGAGCGGAGTGTTAAAGTCCACTAGAATTACTGTATTGTTGTCGAGGTGTTTCTTTGATTCTGTTATTAATTGGTTTATATAGTTGGCTGCTCCCACGCTGGGGGCATAGACATTTAAAATTGTTAGATCTTCTTGTTGGACAGACCCTTTGAGTATGATAGACTGTCCTTCCTCATCTCTTATTATAGTCTTTGGCTTAAAATCTAATTGATCTGATATAAGAATTGCCACTCCTGCTTTCGTCTGATATCCATTAGCATGGTAAATTCTTTTCCACCCCCTCACTTTAAATCTGGAGGTGTCTTCGGGCTTAAAATGTGTTTCTTGTAGGCAACATATAGATGGGTTTTGTTTTTTTTATCCATTCTGATACCCTGTGACTTTTGACAGGGCATTTAGCCCATTAACATTCAGGGTAACTATTGAGAGATATGAATTTAGTGCCATTGTATTGCCTGTAAGGTGACTGTTACTGTATGTGGTCTCTGTTCCTTTCTGATCTACCACTTGTAGGCTCTCTCTTTGCTTAGAGGACCCCTTTCAATATTTCCTGTAGAGCTGGTTTGGTGTTTGCAAATTCTTTCAGTTTTTGTTTGTCCTGGAAGCTTTTAATCTCTCCTTCTATTTTCAATGATAGCCTAGCTGGATATAGTATTCTTGGCTGCATGTTTTCTCATTAATGCTCTGAATATATCATTCCAGCTCTTTCTGGCCTGCCAGGTCTCTGTGGATAAGTCTGCTGCCAATCTAAAATTTTTACCATTGTATGTTATAGACTTCTTTTCCCGGGCTGCTTTCAGGCTTTTCTCTTTGTCACTAAGGCTTGTAAATTTTACTATTAGGTGACGGGGTGTGGGCCTATTCTTATTGATTTTGAGGGGCGTTCTCTGAACCTCCTGAATTTTGATGCTTGTTCCCTTTGCCATATTGGGGAAATTCTCCCCAATAATTCTTTCCAGTATACCTTCTGCTCCCCCTCTCTTTCTTCTTCTTCTGGAATCCCAATTATACTAATGTTGTTTTGTCTTATGGTATCACTTATCTCTCGAATTCTCCCCTCGTGGTCCAGTAGCTGTTTGTCCCTCTTTTGCTCAGCTTCTTTATTCTCTGTCATTTGGTCTTCTATATCACTAATTCTTTCTTCTGCCTCATTTATCCTAGCAGTGAGAGCCTCCATTTTTGATTGCACCTCATTAATAGCTTTTTTGGTTTCCACTAGGTTAGATTTTAGTCTTCTATTTCTCCAGAAAGGGCTTTTATATCTCCCAAGAGGGTTTCTCTAATATCTTCCATGCCTTTTTCGAGCCTGGCTAGATCCTTGAGAATTGTCATTCTGAACTCTAGATCTGACATATTACCAATGTCTATATTGATGAGATCCCTAGCCTTTGGTACTGCCTCTTGTTGTTTTTTTTTGTGGTGAATTTTTCTGCCTTGTCATTTTGTCCAGATAAGAGTATATGAAGGAGCAAGTAAAATACTAAAAGGGTGGCAACAACCCCAGGAAAATATGCTTTAACCAAATCAGAAGAGATCCCAAATCGTGAATAATCATTCTGAACTCTAGATCTGACACATTACCAATGTCCATATTGATTAGATCCCTAGCCTTCGGTACTGCTTCTTGTTTTTTTTGTGTGTGATGAGTTTTTCCGCCTTTCTATTATATCTATATAAGAGTATATGAACAAGAGAATAAAATACTAAAAGGGTGGCCAAGACCCCAGAAAAATGTGCATTAACCAAATCAGAAGAGACCCCAAAATGTGGGAGAAGAAGGATCTAAAAAAAAGTTAAAAAAAATTTTTTTTTAAATACATACATATATTAGACTGGTGAATAGAACAGAGCCGCCCTCTTGATTTTGGATGTATTTTGGTCTCTTAAAAGAAACTACCTCCAAAATTTTACAAAAAGAAATATATATGTGTATATATACTATATATACACACACAAATAAAAAATGGTAAATATGATGAAGGAATGGAATATAACTATAAAGATGGAAATTGTAATAAAATTATAAAAAGAGAGTTGATAAGATTAGTTAGTTGAGAAAAGAAAGAAAAAAAAAGGAGAGAATTTGCTCAGGCTGGAGACTAGAACAAAGCCCTGTGCTAGATTTAGGGTATATTTTGATTTATTAGAAGTTGTATCCCAAAAATTTTTAGAAGAAAAAACCCTATATGTATACAAAATATAAAGTTAGATACAATGAAGGATAAATATGACTATAATAATGAAGATTCAAAAAGATTTTTTTTTAATTTTTTATTTTTTATAAACATATATTTTTATCCCCAGGGGTACAGGTCTGTGAATCACCAGGTTTACACACTTCACAGCACTCACCAAAGCACATGCCTTCCCCAATGTCCATAATCCCACCCCCTTCTCCCAAATCCCCTCCCCCCAGCAACCCTCAGTTTGTTTTGTGAGATTAAGAGTCACTTATGGTTTGTCTCCCTCCCAATCCCATCTTGTTTCATTGATTCTTCTCCTACCCACTTAAGCCCCCATGTTGCATCACCACTTCCTCATATCAGGGAAATCATATGATAGTTGTCTTTCTCTGCTTGACTTATTTCGCTAAGCATGATACGCTCTAGTTCCATCCATGTTGTCGCAAATGGCAAGATTTCATTTCTTTTGATGGCTGCATAGTATTCCATTGTGTATATATACCACATCTTCGTGATCCATTCATCTGTTGATGGACATCTAGGTTCTTTCCATAGTTTGGCTATTGTGGACATTGCTGCTATAAACATTCGGGTGCACGTGCCCCTTTGGATAAGTACGTTTGTATCTTTAGGGTAAATACCCAATAGTGCCATTGCTGGGTCCTAGGGTAGTTCTATTTTCAACATTTTGAGGAACCTCCATGTTGTTTTCCAGAGAAGTTGCACCAGCTTGCATTCCCACCAACAGTGTAGGAGGGTTCCCCTTTCTCCACATCCTTGCCAGCATCTGTCATTTCCTGACTTGTTAATTTTAGCTATTCTGACTGGTGTGAGGTGATATCTCATTGTGGTTTTGATTTGTATTCCCTGATGCCGAGTGATACAGAGCACTTTTTCATGTGTCTGTTGGCTATCTGGATGTCTTCTCTGCAGAAATGTCTGTTCATGTCCTCTGCCCATTTCTTGATTGGATTATTTGTTCTTTGGGTGTCAAGTTTGCTAAGTTCTTTATAGATTTTGGACACTAGCCCTTTATCTGATATGTCGTTTGCAAATATCTTCTCCCATTCTGTCAGTTGTCTTTTGGTTATGTTAACTGTTTCCTTGGCTGTGCAAAAGCTTTTGATCTTGATAAAATTCCAATAGTTCATTTTTGCCCTTGCTTCCCTTGCCTTTGGCGATGTTCCTAGGATGATGTTGCTGCAGTTGAGGTCGAAGAGGTTGCTGCCTGTGTTCTCCTCAAGGATTTTGATGGATTCCTTTCGCACATTGAGGTCCTTCATCCATTTTGATTCTATTTTCATGTGTGGTGTAAGGAAATGGTCCAATTTCATTTTTCTGCATGTGGCTGTCCAATTTTCCCAGCACCATTTATTGAAGAGGCTGTCTTTTTTCCATTGGACATTCTTTCCTGCTTTGTCGAAGATTAGTTGACTGTAGAGTTGAGGGTCTATTAATGGGCTTTCTATTCTGTTCCATTGATCTATGTGTCTGTTTTTGTGGCAGTACCATGCTGTCTTGATGACGACAGCTTCGTAGTAGATCTCGAAGTCCGGAATTGTGATGCCACCAACTTTGGCTTTCTTTTTCAATATTCCTTTGGCTATTCGAGGTCTTCCCTGGTTCCATATAAATTTTAGGATTATATGCTCCATTTCTTTGAAAAAGATGGATGGTACTTTGATAGGAATTGCATTTAATGTGTATATTGCTTTAGGTAGCATAGACATTTTCACAATATTTATTCTTCCAATCCAGGAGCATGGAACATTTTTCCATTTCTTTGTGTCTTCCTCAATTTCTTTCATGAGTACTTTATAGTTTTCTGAGTATAGATTCTGTGCCTCTTTGGTTAGGTTTATTCCTAGGTATCTTATGGTTTTGGGTGCAATTGTAAATGGGATTGACTCCTTAATTTCTCTTTCTTCTGTCTTGTTGTTGGTGTAGAGAAATGCAACTGATTTCTGTGCATTGATTTTATATCCTGACACTTTACTGAATTCCTGTACAAGTTCTAGCAGTTTTGGAGTGGAGTCTTTTGGGTTTTGCACATAAAGCATCATATCATCTGCAAAGCGTGATAGTTTGACTTCTTCTTTGCCAATTTGGATGCCTTTAATTTCCTTTTGTTGTCTGATTGCTGAGGCTAGGACTTTTAGTACTGGGTTGAATAGCAGTGGTGATAATGGACATCCCTGCCGTGTTCCTGACCTTAGCGGAAAAGCTTTCAGTTTTTCTCCATTGAGAATGATATTTAAGGTGGGTTTTTCATAGATGGCTTTGATGATATTGAGGTATGTGCCCTCTATCCCTACACTTTGAAGAGTTTTGATCAGGAAGGGATGCTGTACTTTGTCAAATGCTTTTTCAGCATCTATTGAGAGTATCATATGGTTCTTGTTCTTTCTTTTATGGATGTGTTGTATCACATTGATTGATTTGCGGATGTTGAACCAACCTTGCAGCCCTGGAGTAAATTCCACTTGGTCATGGTGAATAATCCTTTTAATGTACTGCTGAATCCTATTGGATAGTATTTTGGTGAGAATTTTGGCATCTGTGTTCATCAAGGATATTGGTCTATAGCTCCCTTTTTTAATGGGATCCTTGTCTGGTTTTGGGATCAAGGTGATGCTGGCCTCATAAAATGAGTTTGGAAGTTTTCCTTCCCTTTCTATTTTTTGGAACAGTTTCTATAGAATAGGAATTAGTTCTTCTTTAAATATTTGGTAGAATTCCCCCGGGAAGCCATCTGGCCCTGGGCTTTTGTTTGTTTGGAGATTTTTAATGACTGTTTCAATCTCCTTACTGGTTATGGGTCTGTTCAGGCTTTCTATTTCTTCCTGGTTCAGTTGTGGTAGTTTATATGTTTCTAGGAATGCATCCATTTCTTCCAGATTGTCAAATTTGTTGCCGTAGAGCTACTCATAGTATGTTCTTATAATTCTTTGTATTTCTTTGGTGTTAGTTGTGATCTCTCCTCTATCATTCATGATTTTATTTATTTGGGTCCTTTCTCTTTTCTGATAAGTCTGGCCAGGGGTTTATCAATTTTATTAATTCTTTCAAAGAACCAGCTCCTAGTTTCGTTGATTTGTTGTATTGTTTTTTTGGTTTCTATTTCATTGATTTCTGCTCTGATCTTTATGATTTCTCTTCTCCTGCTGGGTTTAGGGTTTCTTTCTTGTTCTTTCTCCAGCTCCTTTAGGTGTAGGGTTAGGTTGTGTACCTGAGATCTTTCTTGTTTCTTGAGAAAGGCTTGTACTGCTATATATTTTCCTCTTAGAACTGCCTTTGTTGTGTCCCACAGATTTGGAATAGTGTTTTCATTATCATTTGTTTCCATGATTTTTTTCAATTCTTCTTTAATTTCCTGGTTGACCCATTCATTCTTTAGAAGAATGCTGTTTAGTCTCCATGAATTTGGGTTCTTTCCAAACTTCCTCTTGTGATTGAGTTCTAGCTTCAGAGCATTGTGGTCTGAAAATATACAGGGAATGATCCCAATCTTTTGATACCAGTTGAGTCCTGATTTAGGACTGAGGATATGATCTATTCTGGACAATGTTCCATGTGCACTAGAGAAGAATGTGTATTCTGTTGCTTTGGGATGAAATATTCTGAAATTATCTGTGATGTCCATCTGGTCCAGTGTGTCATTTAAGGTCTTTATTTCCTTGTTTATCTTTTGCTTGTATTATCTGTCCATTTCAGTGAGCGGAGTGTTAAAGTCCACTAGAATTACTGTATTGTTGTCGAGGTGTTTCTTTGATTCTGTTATTAATTGGTTTATATAGTTGGCTGCTCCCACGCTGGGGGCATAGACATTTAAAATTGTTAGATCTTCTTGTTGGACAGACCCTTTGAGTATGATAGACTGTCCTTCCTCATCTCTTATTATAGTCTTTGGCTTAAAATCTAATTGATCTGATATAAGAATTGCCACTCCTGCTTTCGTCTGATATCCATTAGCATGGTAAATTCTTTTCCACCCCCTCACTTTAAATCTGGAGGTGTCTTCGGGCTTAAAATGTGTTTCTTGTAGGCAACATATAGATGGGTTTTGTTTTTTTTATCCATTCTGATACCCTGTGACTTTTGACAGGGCATTTAGCCCATTAACATTCAGGGTAACTATTGAGAGATATGAATTTAGTGCCATTGTATTGCCTGTAAGGTGACTGTTACTGTATGTGGTCTCTGTTCCTTTCTGATCTACCACTTGTAGGCTCTCTCTTTGCTTAGAGGACCCCTTTCAATATTTCCTGTAGAGCTGGTTTGGTGTTTGCAAATTCTTTCAGTTTTTGTTTGTCCTGGAAGCTTTTAATCTCTCCTTCTATTTTCAATGATAGCCTAGCTGGATATAGTATTCTTGGCTGCATGTTTTCTCATTAATGCTCTGAATATATCATTCCAGCTCTTTCTGGCCTGCCAGGTCTCTGTGGATAAGTCTGCTGCCAATCTAAAATTTTTACCATTGTATGTTATAGACTTCTTTTCCCGGGCTGCTTTCAGGCTTTTCTCTTTGTCACTAAGGCTTGTAAATTTTACTATTAGGTGACGGGGTGTGGGCCTATTCTTATTGATTTTGAGGGGCGTTCTCTGAACCTCCTGAATTTTGATGCTTGTTCCCTTTGCCATATTGGGGAAATTCTCCCCAATAATTCTTTCCAGTATACCTTCTGCTCCCCCTCTCTTTCTTCTTCTTCTGGAATCCCAATTATACTAATGTTGTTTTGTCTTATGGTATCACTTATCTCTCGAATTCTCCCCTCGTGGTCCAGTAGCTGTTTGTCCCTCTTTTGCTCAGCTTCTTTATTCTCTGTCATTTGGTCTTCTATATCACTAATTCTTTCTTCTGCCTCATTTATCCTAGCAGTGAGAGCCTCCATTTTTGATTGCACCTCATTAATAGCTTTTTTGGTTTCCACTAGGTTAGATTTTAGTCTTCTATTTCTCCAGAAAGGGCTTTTATATCTCCCAAGAGGGTTTCTCTAATATCTTCCATGCCTTTTTCGAGCCTGGCTAGATCCTTGAGAATTGTCATTCTGAACTCTAGATCTGACATATTACCAATGTCTATATTGATGAGATCCCTAGCCTTTGGTACTGCCTCTTGTTGTTTTTTTTTGTGGTGAATTTTTCTGCCTTGTCATTTTGTCCAGATAAGAGTATATGAAGGAGCAAGTAAAATACTAAAAGGGTGGCAACAACCCCAGGAAAATATGCTTTAACCAAATCAGAAGAGATCCCAAATCGTGAATAATCATTCTGAACTCTAGATCTGACACATTACCAATGTCCATATTGATTAGATCCCTAGCCTTCGGTACTGCTTCTTGTTTTTTTTGTGTGTGATGAGTTTTTCCGCCTTTCTATTATATCTATATAAGAGTATATGAACAAGAGAATAAAATACTAAAAGGGTGGCCAAGACCCCAGAAAAATGTGCATTAACCAAATCAGAAGAGACCCCAAAATGTGGGAGAAGAAGGATCTAAAAAAAAGTTAAAAAAAATTTTTTTTTAAATACATACATATATTAGACTGGTGAATAGAACAGAGCCGCCCTCTTGATTTTGGATGTATTTTGGTCTCTTAAAAGAAACTACCTCCAAAATTTTACAAAAAGAAATATATATGTGTATATATACTATATATACACACACAAATAAAAAATGGTAAATATGATGAAGGAATGGAATATAACTATAAAGATGGAAATTGTAATAAAATTATAAAAAGAGAGTTGATAAGATTAGTTAGTTGAGAAAAGAAAGAAAAAAAAAGGAGAGAATTTGCTCAGGCTGGAGACTAGAACAAAGCCCTGTGCTAGATTTAGGGTATATTTTAATTTATTAGAAGTTGTATCCCAAAAATTTTTAGAAGAAAAAACCCTATATGTATACAAAATATAAAGTTAGATACAATGAAGGATAAATATGACTATAATAATGAAGATTCAAAAAGATTTTTTTTTAATTTTTTATTTTTTATAAACATATATTTTTATCCCCAGGGGTACAGGTCTGTGAATCACCAGGTTTACACACTTCACAGCACTCACCAAAGCACATGCCTTCCCCAATGTCCATAATCCCACCCCCTTCTCCCAAATCCCCTCCCCCCAGCAACCCTCAGTTTGTTTTGTGAGATTAAGAGTCACTTATGGTTTGTCTCCCTCCCAATCCCATCTTGTTTCATTGATTCTTCTCCTACCCACTTAAGCCCCCATGTTGCATCACCACTTCCTCATATCAGGGAAATCATATGATAGTTGTCTTTCTCTGCTTGACTTATTTCGCTAAGCATGATACGCTCTAGTTCCATCCATGTTGTCGCAAATGGCAAGATTTCATTTCTTTTGATGGCTGCATAGTATTCCATTGTGTATATATACCACATCTTCGTGATCCATTCATCTGTTGATGGACATCTAGGTTCTTTCCATAGTTTGGCTATTGTGGACATTGCTGCTATAAACATTCGGGTGCACGTGCCCCTTTGGATAAGTACGTTTGTATCTTTAGGGTAAATACCCAATAGTGCCATTGCTGGGTCATAGGGTAGTTCTATTTTCAACATTTTGAGGAACCTCCATGTTGTTTTCCAGAGAAGTTGCACCAGCTTGCATTCCCACCAACAGTGTAGGAGGGTTCCCCTTTCTCCACATCCTTGCCAGCATCTGTCATTTCCTGACTTGTTAATTTTAGCTATTCTGACTGGTGTGAGGTGATATCTCATTGTGGTTTTGATTTGTATTCCCTGATGCCGAGTGATACAGAGCACTTTTTCATGTGTCTGTTGGCTATCTGGATGTCTTCTCTGCAGAAATGTCTGTTCATGTCCTCTGCCCATTTCTTGATTGGATTATTTGTTCTTTGGGTGTCAAGTTTGCTAAGTTCTTTATAGATTTTGGACACTAGCCCTTTATCTGATATGTCGTTTGCAAATATCTTCTCCCATTCTGTCAGTTGTCTTTTGGTTATGTTAACTGTTTCCTTGGCTGTGCAAAAGCTTTTGATCTTGATAAAATTCCAATAGTTCATTTTTGCCCTTGCTTCCCTTGCCTTTGGCGATGTTCCTAGGATGATGTTGCTGCGGTTGAGGTCGAAGAGGTTGCTGCCTGTGTTCTCCTCAAGGATTTTGATGGATTCCTTTCGCACATTGAGGTCCTTCATCCATTTTGATTCTATTTTCATGTGTGGTGTAAGGAAATGGTCCAATTTCATTTTTCTGCATGTGGCTGTCCAATTTTCCCAGCACCATTTATTGAAGAGGCTGTCTTTTTTCCATTGGACATTCTTTCCTGCTTTGTCGAAGATTAGTTGACTGTAGAGTTGAGGGTCTATTAATGGGCTTTCTATTCTGTTCCATTGATCTATGTGTCTGTTTTTGTGGCAGTACCATGCTGTCTTGATGACGACAGCTTCGTAGTAGATCTCGAAGTCCGGAATTGTGATGCCACCAACTTTGGCTTTCTTTTTCAATATTCCTTTGGCTATTCGAGGTCTTCCCTGGTTCCATATAAATTTTAGGATTATATGCTCCATTTCTTTGAAAAAGATGGATGGTACTTTGATAGGAATTGCATTTAATGTGTATATTGCTTTAGGTAGCATAGACATTTTCACAATATTTATTCTTCCAATCCAGGAGCATGGAACATTTTTCCATTTCTTTGTGTCTTCCTCAATTTCTTTCATGAGTACTTTATAGTTTTCTGAGTATAGATTCTGTGCCTCTTTGGTTAGGTTTATTCCTAGGTATCTTATGGTTTTGGGTGCAATTGTAAATGGGATTGACTTCTTAATTTCTCTTTCTTCTGTCTTGTTGTTGGTGTAGAGAAATGCAACTGATTTCTGTGCATTGATTTTATATCCTGACACTGTACTGAATTCCTGTACAAGTTCTAGCAGTTTTGGAGTGGAGTCTTTTGGGTTTTGCACATAAAGCATCATATCATCTGCAAAGCGTGATAGTTTGACTTCTTCTTTGCCAATTTGGATGCCTTTAATTTCCTTTTGTTGTCTGATTGCTGAGGCTAGGACTTTTAGTACTGGGTTGAATAGCAGTGGTGATAATGGACATCCCTGCCGTGTTCCTGACCTTAGCGGAAAAGCTTTCAGTTTTTCTCCATTGAGAATGATATTTGAGGTGGGTTTTTCATAGATGGCTTTGATGATATTGAGGTATGTGCCCTCTATCCCTACACTTTGAAGAGTTTTGATCAGGAAGGGATGCTGTACTTTGTCAAATGCTTTTTCAGCATCTATTGAGAGTATCATATGGTTCTTGTTCTTTCTTTTATGGATGTGTTGTATCACATTGATTGATTTGCGGATGTTGAACCAACCTTGCAGCCCTGGAGTAAATTCCACTTGGTCATGGTGAATAATCCTTTTAATGTACTGCTGAATCCTATTGGATAGTATTTTGGTGAGAATTTTGGCATCTGTGTTCATCAAGGATATTGGTCTATAGCTCCCTTTTTTAATGGGATCCTTGTCTGGTTTTGGGATCAAGGTGATGCTGGCCTCATAAAATGAGTTTGGAAGTTTTCCTTCCCTTTCTATTTTTTGGAACAGTTTCTATAGAATAGGAATTAGTTCTTCTTTAAATATTTGGTAGAATTCCCCCGGGAAGCCATCTGGCCCTGGGCTTTTGTTTGTTTGGAGATTTTTAATGACTGTTTCAATCTCCTTACTGGTTATGGGTCTGTTCAGGCTTTCTATTTCTTCCTGGTTCAGTTGTGGTAGTTTATATGTTTCTAGGAATGCATCCATTTCTTCCAGATTGTCAAATTTGTTGCCGTAGAGCTACTCATAGTATGTTCTTATAATTCTTTGTATTTCTTTGGTGTTAGTTGTGATCTCTCCTCTATCATTCATGATTTTATTTATTTGGGTCCTTTCTCTTTTCTGATAAGTCTGGCCAGGGGTTTATCAATTTTATTAATTCTTTCAAAGAACCAGCTCCTAGTTTCGTTGATTTGTTGTATTGTTTTTTTGGTTTCTATTTCATTGATTTCTGCTCTGATCTTTATGATTTCTCTTCTCCTGCTGGGTTTAGGGTTTCTTTCTTGTTCTTTCTCCAGCTCCTTTAGGTGTAGGGTTAGGTTGTGTACCTGAGATCTTTCTTGTTTCTTGAGAAAGGCTTGTACTGCTATATATTTTCCTCTTAGAACTGCCTTTGTTGTGTCCCACAGATTTGGAATAGTGTTTTCATTATCATTTGTTTCCATGATTTTTTTCAATTCTTCTTTAATTTCCTGGTTGACCCATTCATTCTTTAGAAGAATGCTGTTTAGTCTCCATGAATTTGGGTTCTTTCCAAACTTCCTCTTGTGATTGAGTTCTAGCTTCAGAGCATTGTGGTCTGAAAATATACAGGGAATGATCCCAATCTTTTGATACCAGTTGAGTCCTGATTTAGGACTGAGGATATGATCTATTCTGGACAATGTTCCATGTGCACTAGAGAAGAATGTGTATTCTGTTGCTTTGGGATGAAATATTCTGAAATTATCTGTGATGTCCATCTGGTCCAGTGTGTCATTTAAGGTCTTTATTTCCTTGTTTATCTTTTGCTTGTATTATCTGTCCATTTCAGTGAGCGGAGTGTTAAAGTCCACTAGAATTACTGTATTGTTGTCGAGGTGTTTCTTTGATTCTGTTATTAATTGGTTTATATAGTTGGCTGCTCCCACGCTGGGGGCATAGACATTTAAAATTGTTAGATCTTCTTGTTGGACAGACCCTTTGAGTATGATAGACTGTCCTTCCTCATCTCTTATTATAGTCTTTGGCTTAAAATCTAATTGATCTGATATAAGAATTGCCACTCCTGCTTTCGTCTGATATCCATTAGCATGGTAAATTCTTTTCCACCCCCTCACTTTAAATCTGGAGGTGTCTTCGGGCTTAAAATGTGTTTCTTGTAGGCAACATATAGATGGGTTTTGTTTTTTTTATCCATTCTGATACCCTGTGACTTTTGACAGGGCATTTAGCCCATTAACATTCAGGGTAACTATTGAGAGATATGAATTTAGTGCCATTGTATTGCCTGTAAGGTGACTGTTACTGTATGTGGTCTCTGTTCCTTTCTGATCTACCACTTGTAGGCTCTCTCTTTGCTTAGAGGACCCCTTTCAATATTTCCTGTAGAGCTGGTTTGGTGTTTGCAAATTCTTTCAGTTTTTGTTTGTCCTGGAAGCTTTTAATCTCTCCTTCTATTTTCAATGATAGCCTAGCTGGATATAGTATTCTTGGCTGCATGTTTTCTCATTAATGCTCTGAATATATCATTCCAGCTCTTTCTGGCCTGCCAGGTCTCTGTGGATAAGTCTGCTGCCAATCTAAAATTTTTACCATTGTATGTTATAGACTTCTTTTCCCGGGCTGCTTTCAGGCTTTTCTCTTTGTCACTAAGGCTTGTAAATTTTACTATTAGGTGACGGGGTGTGGGCCTATTCTTATTGATTTTGAGGGGCGTTCTCTGAACCTCCTGAATTTTGATGCTTGTTCCCTTTGCCATATTGGGGAAATTCTCCCCAATAATTCTTTCCAGTATACCTTCTGCTCCCCCTCTCTTTCTTCTTCTTCTGGAATCCCAATTATACTAATGTTGTTTTGTCTTATGGTATCACTTATCTCTCGAATTCTCCCCTCGTGGTCCAGTAGCTGTTTGTCCCTCTTTTGCTCAGCTTCTTTATTCTCTGTCATTTGGTCTTCTATATCACTAATTCTTTCTTCTGCCTCATTTATCCTAGCAGTGAGAGCCTCCATTTTTGATTGCACCTCATTAATAGCTTTTTTGGTTTCCACTAGGTTAGATTTTAGTCTTCTATTTCTCCAGAAAGGGCTTTTATATCTCCCAAGAGGGTTTCTCTAATATCTTCCATGCCTTTTTCGAGCCTGGCTAGATCCTTGAGAATTGTCATTCTGAACTCTAGATCTGACATATTACCAATGTCTATATTGATGAGATCCCTAGCCTTTGGTACTGCCTCTTGTTGTTTTTTTTTGTGGTGAATTTTTCTGCCTTGTCATTTTGTCCAGATAAGAGTATATGAAGGAGCAAGTAAAATACTAAAAGGGTGGCAACAACCCCAGGAAAATATGCTTTAACCAAATCAGAAGAGATCCCAAATCGTGAATAATCATTCTGAACTCTAGATCTGACACATTACCAATGTCCATATTGATTAGATCCCTAGCCTTCGGTACTGCTTCTTGTTTTTTTTGTGTGTGATGAGTTTTTCCGCCTTTCTATTATATCTATATAAGAGTATATGAACAAGAGAATAAAATACTAAAAGGGTGGCCAAGACCCCAGAAAAATGTGCATTAACCAAATCAGAAGAGACCCCAAAATGTGGGAGAAGAAGGATCTAAAAAAAAGTTAAAAAAAATTTTTTTTTAAATACATACATATATTAGACTGGTGAATAGAACAGAGCCGCCCTCTTGATTTTGGATGTATTTTGGTCTCTTAAAAGAAACTACCTCCAAAATTTTACAAAAAGAAATATATATGTGTATATATACTATATATACACACACAAATAAAAAATGGTAAATATGATGAAGGAATGGAATATAACTATAAAGATGGAAATTGTAATAAAATTATAAAAAGAGAGTTGATAAGATTAGTTAGTTGAGAAAAGAAAGAAAAAAAAAGGAGAGAATTTGCTCAGGCTGGAGACTAGAACAAAGCCCTGTGCTAGATTTAGGGTATATTTTAATTTATTAGAAGTTGTATCCCAAAAATTTTTAGAAGAAAAAACCCTATATGTATACAAAATATAAAGTTAGATACAATGAAGGATAAATATGACTATAATAATGAAGATTCAAAAAGATTTTTTTTAATTTTTTATTTTTTATAAACATATATTTTTATCCCCAGGGGTACAGGTCTGTGAATCACCAGGTTTACACACTTCACAGCACTCACCAAAGCACATGCCTTCCCCAATGTCCATAATCCCACCCCCTTCTCCCAAATCCCCTCCCCCCAGCAACCCTCAGTTTGTTTTGTGAGATTAAGAGTCACTTATGGTTTGTCTCCCTCCCAATCCCATCTTGTTTCATTGATTCTTCTCCTACCCACTTAAGCCCCCATGTTGCATCACCACTTCCTCATATCAGGGAAATCATATGATAGTTGTCTTTCTCTGCTTGACTTATTTCGCTAAGCATGATACGCTCTAGTTCCATCCATGTTGTCGCAAATGGCAAGATTTCATTTCTTTTGATGGCTGCATAGTATTCCATTGTGTATATATACCACATCTTCGTGATCCATTCATCTGTTGATGGACATCTAGGTTCTTTCCATAGTTTGGCTATTGTGGACATTGCTGCTATAAACATTCGGGTGCACGTGCCCCTTTGGATAAGTACGTTTGTATCTTTAGGGTAAATACCCAATAGTGCCATTGCTGGGTCATAGGGTAGTTCTATTTTCAACATTTTGAGGAACCTCCATGTTGTTTTCCAGAGAAGTTGCACCAGCTTGCATTCCCACCAACAGTGTAGGAGGGTTCCCCTTTCTCCACATCCTTGCCAGCATCTGTCATTTCCTGACTTGTTAATTTTAGCTATTCTGACTGGTGTGAGGTGATATCTCATTGTGGTTTTGATTTGTATTCCCTGATGCCGAGTGATACAGAGCACTTTTTCATGTGTCTGTTGGCTATCTGGATGTCTTCTCTGCAGAAATGTCTGTTCATGTCCTCTGCCCATTTCTTGATTGGATTATTTGTTCTTTGGGTGTCAAGTTTGCTAAGTTCTTTATAGATTTTGGACACTAGCCCTTTATCTGATATGTCGTTTGCAAATATCTTCTCCCATTCTGTCAGTTGTCTTTTGGTTATGTTAACTGTTTCCTTGGCTGTGCAAAAGCTTTTGATCTTGATAAAATTCCAATAGTTCATTTTTGCCCTTGCTTCCCTTGCCTTTGGCGATGTTCCTAGGATGATGTTGCTGCGGTTGAGGTCGAAGAGGTTGCTGCCTGTGTTCTCCTCAAGGATTTTGATGGATTCCTTTCGCACATTGAGGTCCTTCATCCATTTTGATTCTATTTTCATGTGTGGTGTAAGGAAATGGTCCAATTTCATTTTTCTGCATGTGGCTGTCCAATTTTCCCAGCACCATTTATTGAAGAGGCTGTCTTTTTTCCATTGGACATTCTTTCCTGCTTTGTCGAAGATTAGTTGACTGTAGAGTTGAGGGTCTATTAATGGGCTTTCTATTCTGTTCCATTGATCTATGTGTCTGTTTTTGTGGCAGTACCATGCTGTCTTGATGACGACAGCTTCGTAGTAGATCTCGAAGTCCGGAATTGTGATGCCACCAACTTTGGCTTTCTTTTTCAATATTCCTTTGGCTATTCGAGGTCTTCCCTGGTTCCATATAAATTTTAGGATTATATGCTCCATTTCTTTGAAAAAGATGGATGGTACTTTGATAGGAATTGCATTTAATGTGTATATTGCTTTAGGTAGCATAGACATTTTCACAATATTTATTCTTCCAATCCAGGAGCATGGAACATTTTTCCATTTCTTTGTGTCTTCCTCAATTTCTTTCATGAGTACTTTATAGTTTTCTGAGTATAGATTCTGTGCCTCTTTGGTTAGGTTTATTCCTAGGTATCTTATGGTTTTGGGTGCAATTGTAAATGGGATTGACTCCTTAATTTCTCTTTCTTCTGTCTTGTTGTTGGTGTAGAGAAATGCAACTGATTTCTGTGCATTGATTTTATATCCTGACACTTTACTGAATTCCTGTACAAGTTCTAGCAGTTTTGGAGTGGAGTCTTTTGGGTTTTGCACATAAAGCATCATATCATCTGCAAAGCGTGATAGTTTGACTTCTTCTTTGCCAATTTGGATGCCTTTAATTTCCTTTTGTTGTCTGATTGCTGAGGCTAGGACTTTTAGTACTGGGTTGAATAGCAGTGGTGATAATGGACATCCCTGCCGTGTTCCTGACCTTAGCGGAAAAGCTTTCAGTTTTTCTCCATTGAGAATGATATTTGAGGTGGGTTTTTCATAGATGGCTTTGATGATATTGAGGTATGTGCCCTCTATCCCTACACTTTGAAGAGTTTTGATCAGGAAGGGATGCTGTACTTTGTCAAATGCTTTTTCAGCATCTATTGAGAGTATCATATGGTTCTTGTTCTTTCTTTTATGGATGTGTTGTATCACATTGATTGATTTGCGGATGTTGAACCAACCTTGCAGCCCTGGAGTAAATTCCACTTGGTCATGGTGAATAATCCTTTTAATGTACTGCTGAATCCTATTGGATAGTATTTTGGTGAGAATTTTGGCATCTGTGTTCATCAAGGATATTGGTCTATAGCTCCCTTTTTTAATGGGATCCTTGTCTGGTTTTGGGATCAAGGTGATGCTGGCCTCATAAAATGAGTTTGGAAGTTTTCCTTCCCTTTCTATTTTTTGGAACAGTTTCTATAGAATAGGAATTAGTTCTTCTTTAAATATTTGGTAGAATTCCCCCGGGAAGCCATCTGGCCCTGGGCTTTTGTTTGTTTGGAGATTTTTAATGACTGTTTCAATCTCCTTACTGGTTATGGGTCTGTTCAGGCTTTCTATTTCTTCCTGGTTCAGTTGTGGTAGTTTATATGTTTCTAGGAATGCATCCATTTCTTCCAGATTGTCAAATTTGTTGCCGTAGAGCTACTCATAGTATGTTCTTATAATTCTTTGTATTTCTTTGGTGTTAGTTGTGATCTCTCCTCTATCATTCATGATTTTATTTATTTGGGTCCTTTCTCTTTTCTGATAAGTCTGGCCAGGGGTTTATCAATTTTATTAATTCTTTCAAAGAACCAGCTCCTAGTTTCGTTGATTTGTTGTATTGTTTTTTTGGTTTCTATTTCATTGATTTCTGCTCTGATCTTTATGATTTCTCTTCTCCTGCTGGGTTTAGGGTTTCTTTCTTGTTCTTTCTCCAGCTCCTTTAGGTGTAGGGTTAGGTTGTGTACCTGAGATCTTTCTTGTTTCTTGAGAAAGGCTTGTACTGCTATATATTTTCCTCTTAGAACTGCCTTTGTTGTGTCCCACAGATTTGGAATAGTGTTTTCATTATCATTTGTTTCCATGATTTTTTTCAATTCTTCTTTAATTTCCTGGTTGACCCATTCATTCTTTAGAAGAATGCTGTTTAGTCTCCATGAATTTGGGTTCTTTCCAAACTTCCTCTTGTGATTGAGTTCTAGCTTCAGAGCATTGTGGTCTGAAAATATACAGGGAATGATCCCAATCTTTTGATACCAGTTGAGTCCTGATTTAGGACTGAGGATATGATCTATTCTGGACAATGTTCCATGTGCACTAGAGAAGAATGTGTATTCTGTTGCTTTGGGATGAAATATTCTGAAATTATCTGTGATGTCCATCTGGTCCAGTGTGTCATTTAAGGTCTTTATTTCCTTGTTTATCTTTTGCTTGTATTATCTGTCCATTTCAGTGAGCGGAGTGTTAAAGTCCACTAGAATTACTGTATTGTTGTCGAGGTGTTTCTTTGATTCTGTTATTAATTGGTTTATATAGTTGGCTGCTCCCACGCTGGGGGCATAGACATTTAAAATTGTTAGATCTTCTTGTTGGACAGACCCTTTGAGTATGATAGACTGTCCTTCCTCATCTCTTATTATAGTCTTTGGCTTAAAATCTAATTGATCTGATATAAGAATTGCCACTCCTGCTTTCGTCTGATATCCATTAGCATGGTAAATTCTTTTCCACCCCCTCACTTTAAATCTGGAGGTGTCTTCGGGCTTAAAATGTGTTTCTTGTAGGCAACATATAGATGGGTTTTGTTTTTTTTATCCATTCTGATACCCTGTGACTTTTGACAGGGCATTTAGCCCATTAACATTCAGGGTAACTATTGAGAGATATGAATTTAGTGCCATTGTATTGCCTGTAAGGTGACTGTTACTGTATGTGGTCTCTGTTCCTTTCTGATCTACCACTTGTAGGCTCTCTCTTTGCTTAGAGGACCCCTTTCAATATTTCCTGTAGAGCTGGTTTGGTGTTTGCAAATTCTTTCAGTTTTTGTTTGTCCTGGAAGCTTTTAATCTCTCCTTCTATTTTCAATGATAGCCTAGCTGGATATAGTATTCTTGGCTGCATGTTTTTCTCGTTTAGTGCTCTGAAAATATCATGCCAGCTTTTTCTGGCCTGCCAGGTCTTTGTGGATATGTTAGCTGCCAATCTAAAATTTTTACCATTGTATGTTACAGACTTCTTTTCCCAGGCTGCTTTCAGGATTTTCTCTTTGTCACTGAGACTTGTAAATTTTACTATTAGGTGATGGGGTGTGGGCCTATTCTTATTGATTTTGAGGGGCGTTCTCTGAACCTCCTGAATTTTGATGCTCGTTCCCTTTGCCATATTGGGGAAATTCTCCCCAATAATTCTCTCCATTATACCTTCTGCTCCCCTCTCTCTTTCTTCTTCTTCTGGAATCCCAATTATTCTAATGTTGTTTCATCTTATGGTGTCATTTATCTCTCGAATTCTCCCCTCGTGGTCCAGTAGCTGTTTGTCCCTCTTTTGCTCAGCTTCTTTATTCTCTGTCATTTGGTCTTCTATATCACTAATTCTTTCTTCTGCCTCATTTATCCTAGCCGTGAGAGCCTCCATTTTTTATTGCACCTCATTAATAGCTTTTTTGATTTCAACTTGGTTAGATTTTAGTCTTTTATTTCTCCAGAAAGGGCTTTTATATCTCTCGAGAAGGTTTCTCTCATATCTTCCATGCCTTTTCGAGCCCGGCTAGAACCTTGAGAATTGTCATTCTGAACTCTAGATCTGACATATTAGCAATGTCTGTATTGATTAGGTCCCTAGCCTTCGGTACTGCCTCTTATTCTTTTTTTTGTGTTGAATTTTCCCGTCTTGTCATTTTGTCCAGATAAGAGTATATGAAGGAGCAAGTAAAATACTAAAAGGGTGGCAACAACCCCAGGAAAATATGCTTTAACCAAATTAGAAGAGATCCCAAATCGTGATGGGGGAGAAAGGGGATAAAAAGAGGTTCAAAAAGGAAGAAAGAAAAAAAAAAAAGAAAAGAATTAAAAAAAAAGAAAACAAATAAGAAAAATATAAAAAAGAAAAAATATATATATTAGATAAACTAGTTAAAAAACGTTAAAAAAGAAAAAGGTAAAAGTTAAAAAAAAAATTTCACCAGAAGGCGTGAAAAAAAACAAAAAATGAAAAAGAAAAAAATTAAATTAACTGCAAGACTAAAAAAAATCACAGGGAAAAAGCCATGAGTTCCGTGCTTTGCTTTCTCCTCCTCTGGAATTCTGCTGCTCTCCTTGGTATTGAAACCGCACTCCTTGGTATGTGAACTTGGTCTCGGCTGGATTTCTTGTTGATCTTCTGGGGGAGGGGCCTGGTGTAGTGATTCTCACGTGTGTCTTTGCCCCAGGCAGAATTGCACCGCCCTTATCAGGGGCCGGGGTGAGTAATCCGCTCGGGTTTGCTTTCAGGAGCTTTTGTTCCCTGAGAGGTTCCATAGAGTTCCGGAGGACGGGAATACAAATGGCGGCCTCCTGGTCTCCCGCCCGGAGGAGCTGAGAGTCCAGGGCCCCACTCCTCAGTGCGCCCTCAGAGAACAGCGCCCAGTTACTCCCATCCACCTGACCTCCGGCTGTGCTCCGAGCTCACCGAGCCTGCGACCGGTTCAAGGTAACCCCGAACTGCGATCTCACTGTCAGCTCTGTCTCTGTAGCCGGCTTTCCCGTTCCAATACCCGCAAGCTCTGCGACACTCAGACACCCCCGATCCTTCTGTGACCCTGCAGGACCTGAGGCCATGCTGACCCCGCGTGGGCTTCGCCCGGTTTAGCCTCTGGAGCGATGTCCCTCAGCGGAACAGACTTTTAAAAGTCCTGATTTTGTGCGCCATTGCTCCGCCGCTTGCCGGGAGCTGGCCCCTCCCCCCGGGGTCTATCTTCCCGTCGCTTTGGATTTACTTCTCCGCCAGTCTTACCTTTCAGAAAGTGGTTGTTTTTCTGTTTCCAGAATTGCTGTTCTTCTTCTCTTCGATCTGCCGATGGATTTTCAGGTGTTTGCAATCTTTAGATAAGCTATCTAGCTGATCTCCGGCTAGCTGAAGTAGTCTCAGCCTGCTATGTCTCTGCCATCTTGACTCCTCCACTTCAAAAAGATTTTTTTAAAGAAAGATATTGTTAAGATAAACTGGTTAAAAGATGTTAAAAGAGGAAAGAGTAAAAGTTAACAAAATTAGAATAAGAAAAAGAAATTTAATAAAATTAATTAACTTTGTAAGACTAAGGAATCATGGGGGAAAGCCATGAATTCCAGGCTTTGCTTCCCCCCCCTTTGGAATTCTGCTATTTTTGATCAGTGAGCTAGGTCTTCGCTGGGTGTTCTTGCTGATCTTCTAGGGGAGGGGCCTGTTGTAGTGATTCTCAAATGTCTTTGCCCAAGGCAGAATTGCTCTGCCCTTTCCAGGGATCAGGCTAAGTAATCTTAGCTCTCAGGCGCTTTTGTTCCCTGAAGACTTTCCTTGGAGCTCTGGAGGATGGGAATGAAAACAGCCTCTCAATTTCTGGCCCAGAGAAGCAGAGAGCTTGGAGCCGCACTCCTCAGTGCGTCCTTGGAGAAATACCCTCAATCACTCCTGTCTCCTTGGTCTCCGGCTGCACACCTGGACTGTGACTGAGCATTTCTGTCTCTGGCACACAGTCCCATTTGGAGCCTTCAAACCCAACAGATTCCTGCTGGTCTGCTCTTCCAGGGGTGTTTCCGCAGATCTGACATTTGTGGGGTCTCTGCTCAAAGAGCAAGTAGTCTAACAGTGCCACAGATCACAGCATAAGGTAACCCCCAAGCTGAGAGCTCACTCCTCAGCTTTGTCTCTGTAGCCACCTTCCCCGCTTTAATACATATAGCTCTGCTACACTCAGACTCCCCCCCATCCTTCTGTGACCCCATGGGACCTGAGACCATGCTGTCCCCATGAGGGCTCTACCCCCGCTTACCTTCTGAAGTGATGTCCTCTGTGGAGCAGACTTCTGAAAGTTCCAATTTTGTGCTCTGCTGCTCAGCCGCTTGATAGGAGCCAGCCCCTCCCCCAGTGGTCTATCTTCCCCTCACGTCGGATTCACTTCTGTGCACGTCCTATCTTTCAGAAAGTGGTTGATTTTCTGTTTCTAGAATTGCTGCTCTTCTTCTCTTCAATCTCCTGTTTGATTTGTACGTGTTTGAAACGGTTTGATAACTATCTAACTGATCTCCTGCTACCTGATGTCATCTCAGCCTGCTATTCCTCTGCCATCTTGACTCCTCCCATAGAAGCTGATATTTATCCTCAGGTCTGGGCAACTCAGGGAGAATTAGGCTTGGTCTTAACTGCAGCGTCTGGCCACATACACCTTAAAGACCTCATAACTTTCCCTTGTTGGAAACAATACCCTCTAAAACCAGAAGCAAGGGATGGACTAATAAAAATCATAAATAATCTAAAGCAGCAGGGGCTCTTAAAACAATGCAACAGCCCATGTAACACCCCAATTTTAGGAGTAAAGAAACCTTATGAGGAGGCACTGGGTGGCTCAGTTGGTTGAGTGTCTGCTTTAGGTTTGGGTCATGATCCCAGAGTCCTGGGATGCAGTCCTGCATCGGGGTCCCCCCTCGTGGGAAGTCAGCTTCTCCCTCTGTCCCTCCCCAACTCAAGCGCACATGCTCTCTCTCTCTCAAATAAATAAAATATTTAAACAAAAAGAAAGAAAGAGAGAGAGAAAGATAGAAAGGAAGAGTGAGAGAGAAACCTAGTGGGGAATGGGCATAGTATAAGACCTCGGCATTATCATTGAGGCTGTGGACACAGTTCATACTGTGTTTATAAACCTTCATGTCCCACTGGCTCAAATCCCCTTAAACAGAAGTAGACTTAAAAGATGCCTTCTATTGCATTCCTCTTGATTCAAATTCTCATTTCCTGTTTGCATTCAAGGACCCCACTAATCCAACCACCCAACTAATATAGACAATTTTACCCCAGGGGTTCCAAGATAGTCCCCATTTATTTGGACAAGCCTGTCCCAAGATCTCCCAGATTTTTCAGCTGAAATCTGCATCCTACTGTAGTATGTAGACAATCTCCCCTTATGTGTCACCTTTGAGCAAAGCATTCAAACTGGCACCCCAAAACTTTTCAACTTCCTGGATAGAAAAGGATATAAGGTTTCTCAGAGCAAGGTACAATTATGTAAGACATTTGTCAAGTATGTGGGCATGGTCCTCACAGAGGAGACAAGGAGACTGGTAGAAGATAGGGTTTGACCTATTACCTCCTATCATCCCCCTAATATTAAAACAAGTAAAAGGGTTTGGGGGCATAACTGGGCGCTGTCACTTGTGGATACCAGGGTATGGAGAAATAACACACCCTCTTTATCAGTTGATGAAAACCCACCTTTTCCCTCCTATTAATGTGAACTCAAGTCAGAAAAAGCTTTTAAAAGCCTCAGAGGGGCCTTGCTCAGTGCCACAGCTTTAAGTCTTCTTTCTGAGAGGGCTAAAAACACATATGTGACAAAAAGAAAAGGAATGGCATTGGGTGTCCTAATCCAGGCAATAGTGGCAGACACCAGAGGCTACCAAACTGACTTTGGAACAGGATCTTACCATACACAACCCCCATAATATTCAAGGTCTCCTGTCAACCAATGGCTCAGACAGCTGCCTCCTATGGTACCAGCCACTACTGGAGGGTCCAGTCATGCAAATAAAAACCAACCAATTTCTACCGGGAACCCTTAGACAGATCTCTGGGCATGGAACCCTGGCTGCTGTTTTTAAACAGCACCCTGGACCATCACGAAACAGTTATATGGGTCATTGCTCCCTTTCCCTGATGGCAGTTAGTGTCACTTCTTCAGATGGGAGCATGTTAGGAGTTAGTTGGACAGTTAAGTAGTCTGGGCCAGGGTCCCCAGCAACAAAACATGGAATCAGGGCAGCTAAGACAAAACAGTGCTAGTATCCTGTTTTGCACCTTAGACAAGACTACACTAGCATTTTATTTTGCAGCCTTTTCAGAAATAACTTCTGTAAAACATCTTAAAATGAAACATTTAACCACAAAGCATTTGTCACTATCACAAGCTGGGGCACTTAAGGCATAAATCCCCACATCAGCCCCAAAATATCATCAGCACATAATGACCAAAGCCCTGATGTAGCACACCTGAGGACACCCTGGTTGCTTAAGATATTTCTGGGAAAGAGCTCTTAAAACCCCCTGGGTTTAGAAACTCCAAGGTGAGTCCCCTTGAAGGTCCCCTCCCTCTCTGGGAGTTTTGTACTATCGCTCAATAAACTCTTCTTTGCTGCCCACCATTCCTCGTCTGGCCTGCTTCTTCTTTCTTTGAAGTGGCATGCCCAAGAACCATGGGCATTAAAGGAGAAGAAATTCTGAAATGATAGTAAGTATATACATGTGAATAAATTACAACTTAAGTATATTAAAAATCTTTTCTAGTCACTATAGTATTTTGTCTGATTTGCTTTTATTTACTTGTAAAATAAAATATCTGCAATTTCTAATTATTTTCTTTCTAGCCTAGAGTATCTTGTCAGTTAGGGTAGAAGATACCACAATTCTGTTGATACCCTCCAGGCAGAAATGGCCAACACCTCAGCTTTAGCTAAACAAATTCAGTGCAATGAATTTACACTGAATCACAGTGAGGGAGACCACATTTTCATGTGGAACCCTGGGGAGCTTAGTAAAAGAGTCAAAAACAATATCCTCTTAGGAAATAATAGTTGAGGAGAACATTAGTGGGTTTTAGAAGAAAAGTCTTCAAGAAAGGAAACCTGTAGCGCAGCATTTGAAGAAAATATGTTTGTGTCCTTTGGACCCGCTATATGCCAGGCAAAGCCACTAAAAGAGAATACAAAATCTCCATAAAACCCCTCACTTGGAAACTTAGAACTTCTTGTTTTTAGAGTGATGAATAGAGCCCAAACTCACTGATTTTTTTATCATTAATCATGATGTTTATTATGGCTTTCATTGGGGAGGGAGAAGTTAGATTAAAGTCTGTTGTTTCTCTCGGAACATCTACTCAACAGTGACTGTTCAGCTGGGATTCTAACTCACCACTTTTGCTGAGTGATATTTTTCACCATGCACAGACTGGTCAAATAACCCTCTTACAGCTTTTAAAGGTATGTGATATGATGTTGATGGATCTACGGTATCTTCTGGCAGATAGCAGGCAATCCAAAACGTACATGATATTTTATTTAAAGGCTAAATTTCAGTGTGCCCTTTGTGAAGAATTTAAGAGTTAACTACAGACCCAGATACAACTAAAATTCAACTGCACGTGATCCCAGTCATTCAGATGGCAGTCCTCCTTTGTAGCATCTTCACTTACCTAAGCTCTCACACGCACAAGTCATGACAACAGTACATCTCCTCTCCACAACACTTGTCACAGGATTTCATGTGTAAAACACACATATTTTGGGATGGAAGACATACAATATAAATACACAGTGTCAGAGAAGGAAGGTAAATTGTGATTTGGGAGACAAATGGGTATCGTGTACAGATATATAGCAGAGCTTCATACACTGTCAGTTGTTCAAAATTCACATTTTTTAGGAACCCTTCCATTTTCCCCAACTTTAAGTTGTTTAACAAACAACTGTTATGTTTAAAAAACAGCTTTTGCTTAAATATTAGACACCTGAACTGGAACCTAAAATTAAGGGATATAACTTCCTTTATTTGGTTGGATAGAATTTCCTGACATTCTCAACCCAAACTAAATGCAGGTGCGCCTGTCAAACTTAGTATGTAGGTCATTCAGGTTGGCTTCGTTTCCAAACACAAGTCTTCTAAATCCTCTCATGTTTCATTCATTGTCAACAAACACTCAGCTTTGAGGAGGGGAGAGGAAAGAAGGAAAGCAAGAGCAGAGAAAAATTCAGATTTCCCATTTGTATTTTTATCATGTAAAAAGTAACTAAGCCATTTTTTTTTTTTTTTTTTTGTATTCCAACTAGCATTTCTTAAGAGTTGCTGGCACTAACTATATTTCTTTGCTACTAAACCTCACCTAGGGCTCGGTGCCCAGCAGAGAGTTTGCTTCAAGATTCTCTCTTTCTACTACCCCTCCCCTCACTTACCCCCCCCTCAAATAAATAAATATTTTTTAAAAAAGTAATCAATATACCCAGATCAAAAAAGGCAGTCTGCCTTTCCCATCCAGTAATTGTCATCTAATACAATTTCTCTAGTCACGTTAAGCTACCAGCTATCTATCCATTGTGTTACTTTATAAGCATCTTCAAGTACAGAATTTCCCAGGGACACTTGGGTGACTCACATGATAAAGCATCCAACTGTTGATTTCAACTCAGGTCACAATTTCAGGGTCATGAGTTCAATCCCAGCTTGGGGCTCCCCATTCAGCAGGGTGTCTGCTTGAGATTCTCTCCCACTCCTCTCCCTCTGCCCTTCCCCCCCATTCTCTCTCTCTCTCAAAAGAAATGAAAAAATCTTAAAAAAAAAAAAAAGTAAAAGAAAAAGGAAAAGGACACCTGGGTGTCTCTGTTGGTTAAGTGCCTGCTTTTGGCTCAGGTCATGATCCCAGGGACGTGGGATCCCTTCTCAGGCTCCCTGCTCAGTGAGAAACATGTTTCTCCCTCTGCCTGCTACTCCCCCTGCTTGTTCTCTCTCTCTCTCTGTCTGACAAATAAATACAATAAATATTAAAGAAAAAAAGTATGCCCTGACTTTCCCCCTTATTGGATATTCACTTTACGAGACATAAAGATGATAAACGGTAGTATCCTCCCATACAACCACATTCAAATTGAAGCACTCTACACATGCCACTGAAATATTCATACTGTTATTATCCCAAAGCTCAGGTTTTGCATTGCGGGCCAAGATGCCCATGCAAATATTTACATGTCACTTGAAATTGCAACCATCTGAGAAAACTACTTACTCTTTTCATTTAAAAGATTAGGGAAAGAGAATTAAAATTATCAGAAATGCTGTCAATTCCACAAGTATATGCTTTAGAGATTATCCCTTTGTCAGCTTTGGAAGTTTAGGGTAGAAAAATCATTTCTTCAAAATAGACGAAAATATAGGGGCACCTAGGTGACTCAGTCTGTTAAGCGTCTGCCTTTGGCTCAGGGTCCTGGGATCAAGTCCCAAGTCCCGCTCCCTGCTGAGTGGGAAGTCTGCTTCTCCCTTTGCCTCTGCCTCTGCCCTATGCTCATGCACTTTCCCTGTGTCTTGCCCTCTCTTTCAAGTAAATAAATAAAATCTTTTAAAAAATAGGTGAAATATATATAAGAGGGCAATACCTCTTTGTCATTTTCTATGGTACCCCATTCATCTGGGTCTCTTCACTTTTTATTTTTTCATGAGATCTTAGCAGATGGTGGGTTTGGGATCTAGAAAATGTCCATCTTTAAATCAAGATTAGTATTCACTGTTTTTTACACCATAAGTCTAAATCTGAGAGAAAGGAAGGGGTGGGGTGAAAATACTCATGCTGTATGCATGAGGCTTTTCACCTGACACCATAAACTCCTCCCTATTAACAGGTGTGCACACTTTTTTGTTTTTCTCTCCCTTCTCTTTCCACTAAGGACTAATTAGGGAAGTAGGCTTGAAGAATAAACTCACCATTTATGAAGAAGGAACCACTGACCTGATAGAAACTGAACTCTCAATAGCAGGTAAGCATTCCTTCCTTAAAATAATAAATTTCAAATCATTAATTAAACTTGCAAGAAGAAATGGGAGAAATAGGGAGGAGAGATGAATTTCAGCATTATACAGGAAGGATAAATCATAATTAGGTTTATGGGGAAAGATGTTTGCTTTTTGGGTTTTTTTTTCTGTTTCAAATTTTGATTTGAGAAAAATAAGCATTACAAAATATAAAATCATTTGCACTGATGGGGCACAACTAGAGAAACAGATAAGAGAGGCATCTCTGAATGGAAAGCCCATCATCTGAAAAACAATTACAACCATCAGATCACAAGAGCTTTAAAAAAAATTCTCTGTCTCATTTACAGAATTCCCCCATTGTACTGTAAGTGCTATGTTACCTTAAAAAGCAAGACCTTATATTTTATTTATTTATAAGAAAGGTCTTTCAGGCCAGTGTTAACGCTTTCATTGACTAATGTTCATAACATATTTTAAGTGCTTGTTATGTGATGATGAACACTTCAGTGCCCCAATGAATCTTGCGCTCTTAAAACTTGAATGACTGGGGCGCCTGGGTGGCTCAGTGGGTTAAAGCCTTTGCCTTCGGCTCAGGTCATAATCCTAGGGTTCTGGGATGGAGCCCCGCATGGGGCTCTCTGCTCAGCAGGGAGCCTGCTTCCTCCTCTCTCTCTGCCTGCTTCTCTGCCTACTTCTGATCTCTGTCAAATAAATAAAATCTTTAAAAAACAAAAACAAAAACAAAAATCTTGAATGACTATAATTAATTACATTCCTTTGCAAAGATTGCAGTTAGTGGGTCTGTTTTTGCTAACAGTTCAGCCAGAGGAATTATAAATCTTTACCTTCTAATTCTAGAACCCAAGTGAATTATGGGGCATTTATAATTTATTGCTGAGATTATGATTTTCTGATCTTGTAGCTCTCAGAATTAATGGTTGTCATTATGATTTTCTCATATAAGTCAAAAATCTGTAAATTATATTTTCTGCATCCATGAGAATTTCTTCATTCTGCTCTGTGTCCTAAAGCTATCTTTGTATTTCATAAGAGAAAGGTCCTCAGGAAATTCATCACTGTTTACTGAAAGAACATTGTCCACTGGTGTACATTAATTATAGTGTCTTCCCTCTGTGAACCCATGAGAGAAATGTCTCTCTGATTTTAATGTCACCAATATTTGTCACCCAGCACAATTTGTGAATAGAAAGGTATATTGAAGCCAGATCAAGGAGGATTTTGGTTGCTTAGAGGTTAGAGAATTTCATTTAGAGATAATACAAGTGAAAAGTCAAGCAAATGCTATGATAAAGAGCATAAGAATAATTTTTTTAAAGATTTATTTATTTTAGAGAGAGAGAGAATGAGAGTGAGCGAGAGAGTATGAACAGGGGCAGAGGCAGAGAGAGTGGGAGAGAAGTCCTCAGACAGATTCCCCACGGAGCACAGAGCCTGACGTGGGGCTGGATCCCAGGACCCTGAAATCATAACCTGAACCAAAATCAAGAGATGACAACCAACACTCAGAGCCACCTGGGTGCCCCAAGAATGTGAGAATAATTTTATGGACAAACTGAATCGCGTAACTAATCATGTTTGTTTCTCTTACGTTGGCTGCCAGGAAGCTTACAGTACAAAATGTGCTCTCACCTGCTGCAAATCCCCTGCTTCTCATTGTTGGTGGTGGTTTTGTTCAGCAAGGTCACAGGGATTACCATCTGTAGGGAAAACATAAGATTAGGTTCCTGCAAGCCTCTGGTCACAATGTTTTTATCAGAAGACCAACACAATACCTTTCTTTTTTTTAAATTTACTTTTAAAGATTTTATTAATTTCTTTGAGAGAGAGAGCACACACAGAAGCAGGGGAAGGATGGATGCAGAGGGAGAAGCAGATTCCCCGCTGAGCAGGGAACTCGATGTGGGTCTTGATCGCAGGTTCTGAGATCATGAGCTGAGCCAAAGGCAGCTACTTAATCTGCAGAACCACCCATGCATCCCAGCACATAAACCTTTTTTATGTGTATTTCTGTTTAAAGACATATTATTTACCAATTGTTGATTTTTTTATCATCATTGAACTCCCAGTCAAGAGCATCATAACCCATAATTGAAGGAAGTTTGTGTAACACATGTATGTATCTTCTCGGTAAGACCCATCACAGTCTTTTTACCATAGGAACACTAGACAGCACTTAAGTACTATGCTTGGGACAAATTTTTATTTATTTATTTTTTAAGATTTTATTTATTTGACAGAGATCACAAGTAGGCAGAGAGCCAAGCAGAGAAGGGGAGGGGGAGGAAAAAGCAGGCTCCCTCCCTAGCAGAGAGCCGGATATGGGACTCGATCCCAGGACCCTGAGATCATGACCTGAGCTGAAGGCAGAGGCCTAACCCACTGAGCCACCCAGGTAGCCCAGGACAACTTTTTTTTTTTTTTTTTTTTTAAGATTTTCTTTACTTGTTTGACAGAGAGAGAGAGAGAATGAGAAAGGTGAACACAAGCAGGGGGAGCGGGAGAGGGAAAAGCAGGCTTCCCACAGAACAGGGAGCCTGATGCAGGGCTCCATCTTAGGACTCTGGGATCATGACCCGAGCTGAAGGCATATGGTTAATGACTGAGACACCCAGGTGCCCCTCGGGCCCATTTTAAACAGTGAAATTGCCAGCAGAAAGTGAACATCACAATAGAATGTGGCACAAATACATCTTATAAAGGGCTTGTTTAGAGTATAAGAGGTGGAAAGAGAGGTCAGATTCTGCAGCATCCGCTGAAAATATTGGCTTTGGAGACTCAAATATGTCCACAAATGACTGCAAAAACACCATCACTATGGATTTGAAGCGTTCCAGGTGAATCTTAGCAAGTAGGTGAATTCACAAATATGGAATCCGCAAATAAAAAGGATCAACACTGTATGCAGAACTATAGTCCATATGCTTTGGCTGCTAGCCTCACTCTTGACCCCATAATATGTTTACACCTCTGTTTTCCCCTTGCCTGAATTTTAATTTAAACTTAATTTTTCATCATATATTTTACCTACACTTATAAGTGGTTTCAGGAACTTTGAGGAACAAACCAGGCAATAAAGCAAATCGCCAACAAGTTCTTAGAATTCCTACCATTCGTGCTAGCTACTTTGCTATGTATCAAGACATAAAAACATCTCTAGGCATCAAATGTAATAAGAGATACATAACCAGTTTCTCTATGAAATTATTTTATCTTATTTTCTCAAATACTGAATTAGAATAAATGAATGTATTTAACATGAGGATCTGCTAAGACAATATTTTATTTAGAGATAGCATGAGGGAGTGAAATGTCAAGCAGATACAAGTGTGAAAAGATGATGCCTACATGTCTCCTTCCTTTGCTCAACCTGAACCCTGGAAACTCGATCTTTGCAAAGCTTCTCCTATCAGCCCAGACTATGAGTACTAGCGTTCCAGGAAGCTGATTTTCTGGTGCTGCCCCGAGTATCTTTTCAGAGTCCCGGAGAGAATTACAAACACCTCAGGTGTCCCACTCAGCAGACTGCGGGCCCAGGACTTGGTCACAGGAGATATGCTTCGTAGAAGTTCGGACTCATATAAACCATATGATGGAGTTGCATGGTGGATTTTAAATCATAATCAAACACTTGAGTATCTTATAGTCACAAAGAGCTGCCACATACTGAAATCAAGTAGTAACGTCCTCTATCTGGGGAATGTGCTGAACAGGAAAGAATTCACTGCAGTCTCAGAAACACCAGGTTCTCATGTCTAGCTGAGACATTTTTGCTATCCTAGTGTCTGTTTGTTGAGAGTAAGTGGATAAACTCTAGTGCCTCGAATATAGAGAAAAAAAAGTTTGTTTAATTCAGTCAAGACCTGATTGGAATGTTGGCGGAGGAAAAGTTTCTTAGGAACAAAAAGCAGGGAATAGGAAGTCCCCAAATCTAGAAAAAAATAACTGCCTCTGAATGGCTGAATAGCATGCATTATATTAAGTTCTTTTTTGTTCCTTAATTTTGTCTAACTAAACTGAGTCTCAGCTTTTGTTCCCATCTGGTTCTTTATCTTCAACCTAGGTGTTTCTCTGCAAGTGGCTTCCCATAAGCACCTGATGCCTGATCCACTCACATCTTCCATCTTTACCCCACATTGTAAAAAGAAGTTTCCCTGCTTACCCTAAGACTCTTACTCTGAGCTTCCTCTTAACCATTCAGCAAGCATATAGAATGCCCTTTTCCTCTGTGCCAGTCCTGTAGGTGATGGACTACAATAGAGCACAAAGCAGACATGGGGCCTTTCCTTCTTATACCTCCCAGTCGACTTGAGACAGACTCAAGGAACACACGAACAGATATGAAATTACAACTGTTTCTGTGTCTCACAGGAAGAGTTGAGCGTACAGTGAGTGTGTATCATAGGAAGACTTAACCCAGCATTGATACTCACCTCTTTCCCAGATTAGGCATTAACATTCTCTACTTCTATGTGCTCTCTGCTTTTCCCACCCCAGTGCCTCTCATCTTCCCTCATCAGAGGGAGCAATGGCATTTGGAATTGCACCCAGTGAGAACAGGACTTCAAGGATATTTCTAGGGAGATTCAAAGGTTAACAAGCAAAAACTAAACACATGCTTTCTGCTTTCTCATTAGGTGTGGAATTGCTAGAGTTCTGGAGAAGATGCTGGTGCTCAGCTGTTCTACCAAATTACTGATCCTGGAAAAAATGTTGAAGAGTTACTTCCCTGAATCACTCAAGGTATTCTACACTTAAGAGCCCTCTTTTTATTTCTTTATTTTATTTATTGTGAAATAAGGTCAGACTTGAGACTGTTTCCCCAGTTTTTCTGATGTCAGGACTTTCCTTTTAAACCTATTGAACAGATGGTTTCCCAATTTTCTCCTGCTAGAGACTGATTCCATGCAGCATAGATATGGCTGTGATAATTATTTTTTTGACAGTCACTCTAGATGACCTCTAGGAAAATTTAGGTGGTGCTGCACTAGACTATTTCTAGGTAAACTCAAGTTTCAAACTTTTCTTAATGGCAGAAGAATATGGATTAAGTAGCATTGTTCATAAGAACATAACCTAGGTTCACGATGGAGCTAGGTCCAGGAGTCATAAAGTTTTTATGACTATTTCAACATTTTTATTTATTTATTTTTTAATGGCTTTGTTGGTCTTAAAGCCTCTGTTGAAGTCTTCCCAAAGTCCGTGAGGGCCTGCTGATAACTCAGAGCTACTGTGGAAGAAGACATTAATCACAGATTACAAATAAATATAAGATTTAAAATATTTTAAGCATTTGAAGAAAAAAATTCAAAGTGCAAAAACAGTGTCTTTGAGGGCTGCAATTCTTGACCAAGGAGATAGCCCTACAATATGGATTTTCAAATGTAAGTGGCAAGGGGTATACCTCAGTGGTAAGAGCATTTGACTGCAAATGTGATGGCTGCTAATAACCCAGAAGAGATATAATGAATCATAATTTCTAAAGACAGAGACCAGAGTCCTGTGTATTGTGCACACATCCTCGATAATCCTTTTTTACACTAAACTTTAACAAAGTTATCTAGAGCACTGTACTGGGGTGATTAAATATAGTCATCTTGCCTTATGGGTCATGCTTAAACTATGTGTGGTAGGGAAAATCTAAGTGATTTGGGAGCATATGGCTAAAAGAGTACCAAATGGACAGTCCGACTCAAAATGTCCCATATTGAATGTTTGACCTACTCTTGCTAAAGAGAAATACAAAGGTTTTGGTGATCTTTATAGGGTCATCTAAGATCATACAATCATCAAGACAAATGATGGGCTCTTACCTTATAAATAGTATGTGGGTAGTACTTTGGCATACAAATGATTTCAATTTATTTTATCCTTCCAACAACTTTGTAAGATGTTTATTAACCCATTTTAGAAATGAATAAGAATCTAAAAAAGGCTGAAGAAAGTAAAAAAATCAGTTGAATCCTGGTTCTTTTGATTTCATAGCTATTGCTTCTCCTCTAGCAGCTTAACTACCAGATACCCAGGGGAGGATGTTGATTTTTCCCTTTTCTGTTTTTTGTTTTTTTTTTTTTTTTATTCCTTGCATACTGCTTGGCATGGGGCTTTTTCCATATAATTCTCAATAAACTGTTGTTGTGTGGTCGCTAGCAGTGTTATGAAGTATTTGCTCATTAACCCTCACCTGTTCAAATCTTATTTTCAAGGACCTCTGAATTCAGATTAGTTGAGTTGATCAGAATAGTAGGTATCATTTTTTTTAACATACCTTTTATGCTGTCTCCTTTGAACTTTATAAAACCTATTAATTCCTCTGTAATATTAATAACTGAATAAGCAGGTAATTACATTATACTTTTAAAGATGATATTACTAAATCCCTTCCCTTTATCTAAGTGATAGAGTTCAGATTTAAATCCAAGCTTTCAGATTCCAAACTGCATAGTTGTGGTTTTCTGTTTTTTTTTCGTTGTTGGTTTTTGGTTTTTTTTTTTTTTTTTTTTAATGCTTCTCACAACACCACTTGAACTAAGAGTTAAAGAAATGAAACACGTAGGCACAAATCATTGCCTTCCTCATATCATCTTCTCGTTAATAGCTGCTTAGCTTGACACTCCCGATTTCTCATTTTCTGTACACAGAGTCTCTTTACCTTTGAATCTTTTTATCTTTCTTCAGTTATTGGATTGTTATATAGCGTTTGTCTCGGGTTCTCTGACCATAATTTCAAAATACCTCTTCAGTTACGCTATGCCCTTTCGAGAATCAAAATGATAAAGAAACAATTGTTTTGTTGTTCCACGCTTCCTCCATTTTTTGGAGGCTATGGCTATGTATTTTATAAACTGTTTTTTTTTAAAGTTTTTATTTAAGTTCCAGTTAGTTAACATATAGTATAATATTAGTTTCAGGTGTACTATTTAGTGATTCAATGCTTCCATACGTGACCCTGTGCTCATTACAACAAGAGAACTCCTTCTTAACCCCCATCACCTATTTCACCCATCCCCCCTCC